>NC_087258.1:2555000-2800000 GCF_037042905.1 Lytechinus pictus
CAAAGCTCATCAAAGCCGTATGCTTACATTTTATTTTTCAGGGTGCAAAAGTACGTTCAGTATCAAAGACCGTATAGTAGAGATTGAGCGAATCGATCAAGCGCGTAACGAGAGCCCTTTTGAAAAATAAAGTATTGATTTTGTTCTTTTTTATTATTGCTGTGTTTGTGTATTTTCTATATACAATTTGAAGTATCTGGTGCAGACTCTGGGTTGCGGTTTTGAAAAGTTTCTGTAGAATAGCAGATTTTGGAAAACCATGGGAGATTAATTAAACCTTTATCCCACCCCCCCCCCCTCCCGCAGCCAATTCCGAGGGATGTGAAAGAAAAATATTTATTAATGTGATCTTGGTTGTTTGGTTTGTTTTAATCTGATCTCTCTCTCTCTTTTGTTCCATTACTATAGGTGCGACACAAGATGAGCTACACTGTATCCCTATGGCATCACAGTCTGGTGATTGCAGCCAACATTCTTTATTTCATATCCATCATTTCGTATAATACTGATCCTGTCTTTCTTACTAACGCGCTTCCATGGTTATTAATAAGGTAAGACTCTCAGTGACAGTCACGCCCGGAAAAACCGACTCCAAACTGATCAAAACTATGTGTTATTTCCAATGACATACTATCGGTCGGTTAGGAGTCGGTTTATTTGATTTGACTGCGGCATTATTCGTATTTATGACATAGTCAAAGCGCTTTACATATTCTGCATGTTCTGTAGAGCGCTTTGAGCCGTTCTGGGAAAAGCGCTACATAAAACCTAGTTATTATTACTATTATTATATTATCATTATTATGATGGGGGACCTAAAGCTACGCACTTTGTTTACAAACAATAAAAACTATGTCAATTTTAATATTTGAACAAACTATCTTTTACTTATTCGTGGCAAACATTTCAAAGATCATTAACCAAGGAGAAAATATCACAAATCTCACTAATACGAAAATCCCGCCGTTTTCCGGACACCTCTTGATTTCGCCGGCCGATGTAGAAGGGATCCTAAAGCTACGCACTCAATTTATTATGCAAAAACATAGTATTTCCCGTGCCTCAATTTATAAAATATCTTCATCTTTTTATAAGATAATATGAAATTAAAGCGAATATAACTCCAAAATTCCAAACAGTTGTGGGTTTTCTGTGCATTTAGAGATTTACAGCAGCCTCTGTAGAGAAAATTGAATAGGAATCGTTCGTCACTCTGCAGTCACAGTTCCACACACAGAGTGCGCATTTGCCATTAAAAACTGCATGCGCGATGAGTCGTGCGTAGCTTTAGGACCCCCTACCATACTATTATTATTGTTATTATTATTATCATCATCATTATTATTATTATCATTATTATTATTATCATTTATCATTATTATTATTATTATCATCATCATTATTATTATCTTCATTATTATTATCATTATTATTATTATTATTATTATTATTGTTATCATTATTATTATTATTATTATTATTATTATCGTCGCACCAATCGTGCCAATGAAACTGATTTAGACCGATTAAACCTGATATATTTACAATAGCACTCCTTCCATCGATTTCGTTGATTTGACGGTAGCATTTCATTACTAATTTTAAAGTCTAACTAACCCTAACAAAATATATTACCATTCACCAATGCCCCTTTTTAGTTATACTGCAAAAAGGTGCAATTATAACTACACCAATCAGAGTTGTAAGGGGGCACTACCAAGCATTTTACACCAGTGTTAGATTCACAGTGTTATGTTCAAACTCTATGTTGTGGTAGTTTCAGAATACAAATCGGTCTCATTCTTAACACCTTAATGCTTGACAGTGTAACAATATATGCCACTAGTTCCCTCTCCTTTGGAATTAGATGTGAATATTAGTTTTAACCTTGCTTTATCCCCCATTTCGTAGTACATAAGAAATAATCCATATTAATTCAATTCAATTCAGTTTCAATTTATTAGTCTATTATACAAGTACATGTTATAATAATAATAATAATAATACTCAACATTTATAACGCGCTTTTCCCACATGGCCCAAAGCGCTCACAATTTCAGTTAACTTATTTATACAAACAAAAATCAGAATGACACATTAAATGAAGGCAGTTGCCTAGAACAAAAGGGTTTTAAGGGACTTCTTAAAGGACTCAATTGTTGGGGATTGTCTTTTTTGTGAGAGGGAGTTTGTTCCATTCCATTGAGGATGCAACGGTGAATGTTCTATCTCCGGTCTGTTTTCTTTTTGTTGGATATGTTAATTTAAGTGGGTCTTCAGAGGATCTAGTTTTTCTACCTGGACATAAATTTCTAAACAATCAGACAAGTATTTTGGGGCTAGGTTATAGAGAGATTTGTATACAAAGAGAAGTAACTTAAAAATTATGAACTTATACATTATGAACATTAATGATGACACTCTTTGCTTTGGATTTCTCGTTGTGTATATGCATTTTGCAAAAAAGTCGTGAAATGCTGAAAGTTGCAAAATAAGCACAAATACCACTTTGGATGCTTATAGTTGTGTAAGTCGTTATCCATACTAGAATTAATCAAGCTGTTTAGAATTCGCACGTTAATATGATTTTTTGTAAATGTTCATATGATTTTTGTTACATTCATGTTTTACTTATCTTTCTTTTTAACAGCTTGTTCTTTATTTTCTTCAGTTCAGTTGTATCCTTTTGACGACCGTATTATTGTTTTGCATTTAAGTTTACTTTCATCCTGTTTTTGTAAACTTTAATTTACATTTTCATACAATTTTCATTTAATATTTGTCCATGTTACCTCAAAACCATTTACTGCATGTTTGGTCTGTTCTATATTATACTACCATGTCCCCAAATCAAATTGTACATGTTTATATTCATGTGAATCTGCACATATTTTAGTTTTTCATCTAGATTGTATCTAATCGGATGTAAAGAAATATAGGCTATGTACAGTTTCTCCGGTTGGGCCTATGTCTTGACCCCTTTCTTGCAAAGAAAACAGGCATAAAAATCATCAAGTATGATAGTGAATTCATGTTCCAAATGCACATTAAACATTTCACATCAATATCAAAATTACGATGTGAATTCCACAAGACGACAAACTAGTGGTGTTCTAACAGATTTGGGCAGGGGCGGCACGCACGCGGAGGCAGAGTATTACCGCAGCTCATATACTTTTTTTCACGTAGGAAATAAATAAAGCCAAAGATAAAAATATCATGCATATTTTGTAATTTATTCCCCTTTTGTTTGATCATTTGTATTCCCCCACCTCTTTATATACTTAATCTTAAATTCTCGTTACTATTCATAAAGAAGGTTATTAAAAACTTTAACCAACTCATCAGATTATTATCGTTGTGCTACGGAACCGGGGGATCGGTTCCCATACCCGGCCAGTCGGTCGGAGGCGACCGGATGGCACGTTCCTGTTGTATCCGAGTGAGGAGAGTTTAAACTCGGATTTAGAACGCACGGGAACGCTTCGATTCACAGACGAGGCAGGGAAGCTACCCAGTATTCAGGAGGAGCCGCATCTTGAGAATAACGAACAACAAGAAGTAAGTCGTGATCAATAAAAAGGTTTCCATTTCATCCCCCTGCCCCCATTTCGGTATTGGTGATTTGAAAAAGATATACACCAATATATTTTTGCCCCATTGTGTTTTGGCTATTATTAATTGACTTACTGAATTTGAATAGACCTACATGACCATGAAAGTTCATAAGTGCTGGTTGAAAATTTTACTCTCAACACATGAATTAAATTTCGAAGAATTACCTCGAAATAATCGGCTGTTGCTGCAGCCTTCATCGCTGAGGAAGGCTGCATTTTAGCAGCCGAAAATTTCGAGGTAATTTTTCTAATTGTTCTTTATGTGTTGAGAGCAAAATTTCAGCTTTTACTTAGACCTATTATGTGACGTTTGATTGAATTATTGTTCAAAATGTTAACATTGAAGCCTGATTGAATACTACCGCTATGTAGAATAGATCTCTCTTCTATTGATAGGCTGACACGGAATAATTTGGACCTTATAATGATTCAGTATCCGAATAGCCCTGAGAAGTGAATCCAGGATTTTAATTTTCGAACAAGCAAAATACAATATTCTTTGAAAAAAATAATAAGAATATCTATCACTTTAAAAGGGGGAGACATCATGTCAATTTCACCAGGGGGGTCTTCCTCCTAAGCTATAATGCGCCTAAAAATGGTATCAAAGTCATGCACACGTTACACTAACCTTTCATTATCGTGATTTTGTAGGCTGAAAATCGTGATGATTATGTAGACGTCGATCTTAATGACGACTACGACGCCGAGACAGCCAGCATACATAGTCGAGCCAGTGATTTCATCATGGACGACGAGGAAGATGTCTTTGACCGCGATCAAGAGAAGAGGCGTTCGATAGCGAAACAGAGAAAGGCAACCGACTTCGATGATGACGGTTTGGAGGTATGTCAGATCTCAGGGGGATGACAATGATGATGATGATGATTGATGACGATGATGATGATTGATGATAATGATGTTGATGATGATGATGATGATAGCAGTGATTATCATTATCATAATGATAACAATAATAATGATGATGAAATAAAGATTACGAAGGTGACAGTGATGATGATGATGACGGCGACTACGACGGTAGTGATAACGATGATGATGAAATAAAGATAATGATAAATATGATATAATAACAATGACAATGATATTGATGATGAAAAAGCTGGTAATGAGGAGGAAGATGATGATGATGATGACGAAGTTGTTTGCTTTGTGTTCTTCCTCTGTAGTGGGATTTTGATGATTTTCGACCGAAGTACACTGGTAGTGCTGATGATTTAGAGGGCAGCATTTTGGATAAGAATCCGTCGTCGCCAAATCATCTTCATTCCCTCGGTGTTCCTCATGACCACAGCGATGATCTCGAGGACGACGGCGAATGGGACGAGGAGAGAGTACTTGGCGAGATCGAGAGGGAATTGCAGATGGGTGATGATATGGATGGCGACACGATATCGATGGAATACGACACCGCCGATGATGATGGTGAACATTTCGATGACATGCAGTATTCATACGTGTCGAATTCCTAATGAGACTATGAGGGTTGTTACAGGGAACATCTTTCCAACCGATTTCAAACTTTGATGCGAATTTGCAATTGATAAATCAGCAAATCACTTCGCACTTGTTATTGCGCATGCGCAAAGACCGGTTGCTTACGCAATTTAGAGAACATATATCATCTGTCAAAGTCCCATGTGATATGTGTTTTAATCTACTAACGAACGAGTTTTCACTACCTTTATTTGTTTTAAAATATATATATTTACAATGTTAACATTCAGCAAAGCCATGGAAACGTAATTTTTCTGGACATTGTCTAATAGTTCTTTTTGTTTCTTAACGCGTTTATGAGAATTAACACAACATTACAAAATATTTACCTAATTGTGCAAAAATTACTGATTACAATCATTTCAGGTGAGATTGAATAAACAAATCATTATAAATAAAGAATGACACATTGACAATACAGAAAAGATTGAAAGGAAGATAGTTAGCGTGATAAATATAGTATAGATAGGAGGAAAGAAACATAAAATGATAGCAAAGGAATGAAAGAAAAAAAAAGATTTTTAAGTGAAAAATTAATGACATGAAATGGAAGCTGATAGAAAACAGGATAATAAAGGAATGTTAACAAATGCAAGCATATCCAAGATTTTATTATTCTGAAAATCGTGTTTTATACTGGAAATCGTTTTTTAGGACACTAATAAGTCATGAGTTGTAGGAGACATCAAGGCGCAGTAAAAGGAAGTTTGTATCAGATTATTATTATTTAGGAATATATTTTAAAATATGATTAGAATCCAAAAATTGTACAAAAAAATGAATAATAGAGTTCAAGTCTATTTAAATCATAATAAAATTTGAATTATGTTGCTGCAAAAGACTGTCCAAATTGAAATATTAATTCTAAAAATATGTATATATCTATAAAGCTAAAGGATTGATAAGTAATGTTTTATTACTGACTAAATATTGCTAAAACATCATATCAATGTTTGAATTTGTTGTTTATCGATTTCATAAAGTATTTTCTAATGATGAATTAAGTTTCATTATGTACAAAACATTGAGAAAAAAGTATATTGCTTGTTATACTGTTGTACACCAAAGTGAGCTATATGAAATAATATTTCACCAAACCGTTTTGAAACATGAATAATCAAACAGTCACGTCAAATTATTAAATCATTGAGAAAATAATCATGATCATGATAATCATGTCTTGCAGGAATTTTGTTCTGAATGATACAATAAACGTTTTTTTAATGGATATTTTGATATAAAATGTAAATAAAGAGTGATTTTATCAAGATTGCGTGTAAAGCATATTTCTTGTCTTCCATCGATCGTATGTTCGAGGTCAAATAACTATTCATCTTACCATGCATGATCTTACGGATCTCTTGCACCCGACTGATAGAGGGCGACATTGATCATTATTACATATATTATGACCACTAATAATCAATACTACGGTTGAAAGGTTAACAAACATGCTTCATTTATTGAGAATTAAATATTGAAAATAAACTTGTTGTTTAAGATTTTGAATAGTTATTACCCTATACCAGTGGCGTACCTGGCATATTTCGTCAGGGGGGCAAGCGGCAAGGATGAGCAATGTGGTAGGGGGGGGGTAGTAGGCATGTACGTATATAGGAACAATTTTTTCAAGGGGGGGGGGGCTCATAATAATTGCGCCAAATATCAACTTCACAGTTTTCAATTTTCAAGCGAGCGAACATTTTTTTCAATTATTATTTAGCCTTTTTACATGATGTGAAACGTGCAGAAATTATACATTCGGTCATAAAATTACCGATACACGAGGATATTTGGGCATCTCGCAGTCCTCGTTGCCCTGCAATTTGCAGCCCACCCCCCCCCTCCCATACACGTTTGGATGTGTAGGTCTGGCAGTGGCACTGAAGGTGGGAAAGGTTACCCAGGGGGTGCCCCAAAAACAGTTGTGATCTTGCTACTACTGATATTTGCTATCGGGCGATTGCACTTTATTGTCGAAATTAATTTTTTTTTGTTTATCATTCCAGAAATGAAATGTATTGGATCGTGATCGATATATTTCTTATCAAGTGGTAATTTCAATGTTTATATTAAAATACTTCTTTTATTCCCCTTTGAAGGTGTTTACATTATGTTCCCAATTCTGCTCATTTGAAGACGTTATAAAAGAGGTTTTTGACATTGAAATCAGGTAAAAACAGAAATATAAAAATAGTAATTGTGAGCGCGAAGCGCGAGCTGAATTTTTTTCTAAAAATTAAGACCTTAAACGATACATTTTGTGCACTTAATTATGAATAGGAAGGGTATATTTCTTAATGAATTATGCAAGCGCGAAGCGTGAGCTAAAAATTTTGATATTCCTAACTGGACACAAGACATTCTCAGCAGTTTTACAGGATGGGTATTTAAACAGTCGTGCGGGCGCGAAGTATGAGCTAAAACTTTTGATATTCCGACTAAAAAACTTGATATTCTAAGCACTTTTAGTAACCATGATTCAAATTGGTTTCTAACTGTATAATAAATTGATGCGAGCGCGAAGAGCGAGCTGAAAATTTGAGATATTCCCCCCTGAAAAGTGGACATTCTAAGTACCTTTTTTTTTTAACTATGAACAAGATGGTAGTTAAAAACAATTAATTGGTGTGAGCGCGATATTTCGACCTGAAAACTTTACATTCTGAGCACTTCATGTAATTATGAACAGGATGGAATTCATGCGAGTGCGAAGCTAGAGCTGAATTTTTTTATATCCCGACCTAAGAACTTGATATTCTAAGCATTTTTTTAACCGTGAACAAATTGGTTTCTATTAATATAAAATCAGTCATTGTGTACGAAAGGTCTTAATTCCAAAATCAGATGAAGTTCTGATTATCTGAATGAGCCCCGTTTTGAAGTTAGACCTATATTTTTTATGCTCTTTTATCCTGCTTCCATATAAATGGAAATGCTATATGCATTATTGGTAACTAGGTGTGCACTTGTTTAAAAAATGATCACTAATAGTCAATGCTACGATATATGAACCTTGCAGCAATTCTTCAAAAGTTTAAACAAACATGCTTCATACATTGGGAATTAAATATTGAAAATAGACTTTGTTGTTTAAGATTTTGAATAGTTATTTAAACTGTTTAAACAACTACGATAATGTTCATATAGTAAAAAGTGTTGTATGAAGTTTTTACTGTGTAGGCCTATGGGCTATGGCACAATCACATGGGCTGGACCAACTCCAAACTGACAATATAGCTTTAACATTATTTCCAATAGCGGATATCATTGGACGATTTGGACGGTATCGATTTTATTGGTATGACTTTTGAACATGAGGGAGCTTCTGGTGGACAAAAGCTTGGAGGACAGTAATATACCTAGGAGAAGAGTAAAAAAATCATCCATTCAAACATACAGTATTCGGTATTCAAAGATTTCGAATACGGTCTGCATTGAAAAGCTCCAAAACCAAAATGGTTATAAAGTAGTCAATAAAGAACATGTTCTATTGTACAGTTGTAAGAAGATATGTTTTCCCCGTGTTTAATGTAGCGAAGGTTCTAGGGGAAATAATGTTCCAAGTCATATGGTTCGTGGCACTAGCGTACCTATGGGGGGGGGGGGGGGCAGGGGGGGGGGCACTCTGCCCCCCTGACGAGTCACAACCCATGCAAAAACGTATCTTTGCCCCCCTGATGGGCTTGAAAAACCTTTTTTGCCCCCCTCCTGACGAGCTTTAAGACCTTTAATGCCCCCCTGACAAGCTTGAAGACCTTTTTTTTTTTTTTTTTTTGCTTGTCAAATTTTTTGGTGGACGGTTTTGCCCCCCCTGTGGAAAATCCTAGGTACGCCAATGGTTCGTGGTTTAAAATACCCATGCATGTTTTGTTTATCATGAATTTTGTGTTTATTTGCTTTAATCCATGTTATATCCTTACCTCCAAGAATATTAAAAAAAATATGTCCAGATCTTCAAATAAAAAGCAATAATGATCATTATGTTCTGCTATTCACTATTTAGTCCAGGATAGGCCCCATAGAAAATTGACCAACCTTGTTTTTTCATATATACAATATTTTTTTATGGTTTCTTGTCAATTCGAGGGTGCTGATTACGAATATGAATGATGCCACTCGTGTAACCTTGATCATTTTCTGCAAATTGGCAATATCCAATATGGCCGCCAAAATATGCAAATTACCCATGAAAATCATAAAAATTGCCCGCACATTGATTATAAAATGTATGTATTTGCGTTGCGGTAGTGAAACACTCTCTGTAAAAACGATTTTTGACAAAAAAATTAGTTTCTGGATATTCAAAATGGCCGCCATAGACCCATGTATTCTATATTATGTACAATATGAATGGGGAAAACTAAATTTCACACAAGCATGACAAGTGAGCACTAAATGCACGTAATTGTGATTTTTAGTGAAATAATGGATGGAAACATGATTGCTAACGAAATGTATCATTTATTTTGTCATGTATGTAATAAATGAAGCATTTTAAAAGCCACCAAATGCCCTTACAGTATTATGTACAATGCTAATGGGGACAAAAGAAAATCACAAGAGTGAGCACTAAAATGCATATTAATAGTATTAAGATAAGCGAGTGGAATACTGGCTAAAAACATAATTTTTAACAAAATATAAATGCAATTTATGTGATAAATGCTGTATTTTGACATAAAAATGGCCGCCATAGGCCCATTATACATTATGTACAATGCGATTGGAGAAATTAATTTTCACAAGAGTAAGAACTAAAAAATGCATGTAACTGTGATCACCGAGTAAAATAATGTCTGAAAACATTATTATTATTTTTTTTTGAAAACATGTTTTCTAGCATAACATATAATTTCTTTTGTCATTCATGAGATAAATGCTGTATTGTGAAATTCAAAATGGCCCATATAGGCCCTAATAGTATTATCTACAATGTAAATGGGGACATGTAGTTTTGTAAGAATTTGGATTTACTTGACTATGAAATCCATAAAATCCTGTTGTATGATAAAACATTATTTGAAAACATGATTTTTATGAGATATAGCAATTCTTCTGCCATGTAAGTGATAAATACTGTATTTCGACATTCAAAATAGCTGATACAAACCCTAACTAAATATGTTACATGCGTATAGGGAATCTACTTTTTAAAAGAGTGAGAATCATAAAATGCATGTAACTGTGATGTATGAGTAAAAATATGTCTTAAACATGATTTCTAAATAAATACATCACATATTGGTCATGGAGGTAATAAATGCTGTACTTTGAAATTCAAAATAGCCATTTTGAATTTCAAAGAACAGCATTTATTACCTCCATGACCAATATGTGATGTATTTATTTAGAAAGCCAAAATCTGTTAAAATCATTTGTCCCTATTCTCATTGTACATAACACTGTTGGGGCCTGTAGCGGCCATAGGTCCTAAAAGTGTTATGTACATTGTAATTTGGGACATATAATTTGGACAGAATTTGGCTTTGCTTGACTATAAGCATTGCATATAATTGTGATGTAAGAGTGAAATGTTGTCTAAAACCATGGTTCTTAACGAGGTATATCATATCTGGTGCATTTAAGGTGATAAATGCTGCATTCTGAATTGGAAAATGGCCGCCATGGGCCCTCATTGTATTATGTACAATTTGAATGAGGACAGATAATTTTCACAAAAGGGCATATGGCGGCCATTTTGAATTTGAAATATAACATTTATCACCTAAATTTTAGATGGCATGATATATTTCGTTAGTAATTATGTTTTCAGACAATATTTCACTCATACAACACCAATTAGTCGAGCAAAGCCAAAATCTGTTAAAATCATTTGTCCCTATTCGCATTGTACATAACACTGTTGGGGCCTGTAGCGGCCATTTTGACTTTCAAATTACAGTATTTATCACCTACCTGGCAGAAGAACTGATATAAATATCTTGTTAGAAATTATGCTTTCAGACAATATTTAATTTATAGATCGCATTTACGTGTATTTATGGTGCTCACTTGTGCGAAAATTTATTTCTTAGTTCGCATTGTACATAATACAATCAATATCTATGGCAGCCATTTTGAAAGTCAAATTACAGTATTAAACACAAACTTTACACCTGAATGATATACTACGTTAAAAATAATGTTTTTTTAGACAGTATCCAATTTATTTTACACAAATAAATGCATTTCAGTGCTCACTCTTGTGATTTCTTTGGTCCTCTTTATCATTGTACATAATACTGTAAGGGCCTTTGGCGGCCATTTCGAATATCAAAATACAGCATTTATCACATACATGGCATATTAAATAATACATTTTGTTAGCAATTGTGTTTTTAGTCTGTATTCCACTCGTTTCTCTTAATAATATGCATTTTAGTGCCCACTCTTGCGATTTTTGTTGGCCCCTTTGCTATAGAAAATAATACTATTTGGGCCAGTGGCAGCTATGTTGAATATCAAATACAACAATTTTCCCATACATGACATGATAAATAATATATCATGTTAGCATTGATGCTTTTCATATATTACTTCGTACATAGATCACAATCACTTTCAGTTTAGTGATCATTTTTGTGAAAAATTAATTTTCCCTACTCATATTGTACATAATAGGGTATACAGAGGTCTGTGGCGGCCATTTTGAATATCAAGAAATAAATATTTTGTCAAAAATGTTTTTTTTCAGAGAGTGTTTCACTCCTGCAACACACATACATTTTATAACCATTTTGCTGGCAATTTTATGATTTTCATGGGTAATATGCATATTTTGGCGGCCATATTGGATTTTGCCAATTTGCGGAAAATGCTCAAGGTAACACGAGTGGCATCATTCTGATTCGTAATCAGCACCCTCGAATTGACAAGAAACCATTAAAAAATATTGTACATATGAAAAAATAAGGTTATGCCTCTTCTATCCTGGACTATATTAACATCCCAAGGCAAAGGCAGAGACGCACTCGTTAACTCAGGGTAAAGGTCATTCTCAGGTAAAAATGGCACATAACACGTACATGAGGGACATTTAAAAAAAAAAAAACGCTCTTATACGAGAAAGGGCACTTAGTAACACCTAAAACGGGTCCTCTTCCGATGAAAGGGTCACAGTACACGTTCGTGAGGGGGCATTTTCTTGCACAAAAATGGCACTATTTCTGAGGGTCAAAAAGTGGGGGGCACTGTGCCCCCCACCACCCCGGCCCACAAGATCCCCCGGATGAAGCACAACATTATATCCTGGGTTGGTGATGACTACGAAAAAAAATTCACTGCGTCTAATAAAAGGACACACACAAAAAAAAATCGGTCATAATTATATACGAAAGGATCAGATTAAGTTCTGATTTTCTGAATGATCCCCGTTTTAAATTTAGACCTATATTTTTTATTAAAAAAGTCGAAGTGAACTATCTAAATTCCTTAGATTGAAATAGAGAGTGATCAGGGACCAATCCAAAGTTAGATTGAAGCTTTCAACCTAATAGATTTAGAATCCAATCTTATTTGATTGAAACTCTCGATCCAATTTGTCCCTGACCACAAGCTATTAGATTGACTTACAATCTTTGGAATTTAGATAGAATAAACTTGGTATCATTATTCCCTTCATAGTTAATGGGCCCTGGGAACATTTTTTTAGTTTAAAAGGATAAAAAATTAGTAAATCAAAATGACTTACGATAAACAAATAATGAAAACAGGAATAGCAACCTTCCAGAAGATATTTCCTAATACGTACTTAACATCCGAGAAGGGGAAGTAATAGCATTTGGGGTCTCAAAAATGATAAATCTAGCATTATGCATGTATGGCATGTTATTGTATTACTGTAAACATAAGGGAAAAGGCCTCCCCTCAGTCCATACCGTCAATATTATATGGCCGTTAGACATTGGCGGCGGAGCAGAGGATTACCTTTTTTGTTTGGGGGGGACGTCTATTGTTGCGTCCCCCCCCCCCCAACACAAAAGATAATCCTCTGCTCCGCCGCCAATGCCGTTAGATCAATTTACAAAATATTATTGAACAAAATGATAAGTTGTGAATCACCGTGCATTTTTCATGCGATTAAATTCGTGATGTACCTTGATTTAACAAGCATGTTTTCATCTTACAGTGGCCCTCTGATTAAAAGTTTTTTTTTTTTGACGAAACGGTGCCTTCGTGACTGTGTGACGACTGATGATGGTCTCCTATCGTATTAAAAAGTCTCACGTCTCTTCTTCATTGTGCATGTCATGCAAGACCAATTTTGAAATCCGAATAGCTTGTATTATCGGACAAAAGAGTTAAGTACTTTAAATCTCGTCCTTTCACAAATGATGACAAAACACAAGACAGACTCCTAAAGGTCCATGTCTTTTGTGATATTTCAGAAAGGTAGCGAGTAGATCCTTTTCGTGAGCGAAGTCCTCTAAGTGAAGGGCAAGGTTTTTACGACTTCAAGCCGGAAATTTCAATGTCAGTCGTGATGAGATTGGCCCTTTGTTATAGAGTATGGGAGTTTATTAGCCACTTCGCTTTCTGTGGGTTACAACTTTTTCGCAATTTCTTTTGCATTGTGCTTGTGAAGGAACACACTTATTATTGTTACCCACATTTGAAAGGGCTTTTAAAGGTGCGTATCCAGCATTTCATTGGCCCAATTTCCTGGGAACCGTGACTCTACTATGCTTTTGCATGTGCCCATACATTTTTTTGTCATATAGTTTATGCTTACGCTATTGTTTTATAGCATCCTACCACAACTGGGAGAAAAACGCCCTAAATTTTTAAATTCGGGCCTATGTTGGACGATATAGACCCCTCAATCCTTAAGAACCGAAAGCATCATGACATCACGAAGAGATGTACGCAAAGGTGTTTTATCATAAATATGAAATGAATGAATGATATAAATTTAGATTACAGACTGTGTCGATGTTCTCGATTTCTCGGCAACATCGTCACTCCGTCACGGAGAGCTGCCTAATTAGCTTTAGCCAAGGCAACACACAGGTGAATAACATCTTACCTAATCATATCACGGATATATGGAGCAGTTATGAAACAGAATAATCGGACGATAATACCTTAATACCTTACGAGAAGGGCCTTTTAATCTGTAACTCTCATTGTCTGCTTTGCTACGCTTTGATGCCCGAGCCTTTGAAAAGGCTTAAAATGGGAAACTCAAGATTCTTCAGACGACTTCAAGCGAATCACTTTGATTTTATTTTGGATACAAGCACATGTGTTCTTTTCGTCTCTATGTATCTGCAGATCATCCCTGGGCCTCGAACTGTTGTATTTGGACCATATTCTTGCTAGACTTCGGGCGGAAACGCTGGACTTTTCCTGAAAAGTTATTGAAGCAGAATGATTTTTGTATTGTGACATCCAGCTTAAAAATGCTGGGTAAAAATGTTCATGACATTTCATTATTGTTATGATATTTTGAATCCAGGAATGTAGCTTTTATCTTTTCACAACGTGGTGTCGTTGACGAGTAACTTTCAGAGTATATTTATCTCACAATAAACATTTCGTCACACCTTGACGTCTTCTTTTAAGACGAACGTTGGAATAATTTCAAGACGTCATTAATTGGATTTGTACGGATTGTACATGGAACTCGATGTGTCTAGTTGTTTATCTCAATAACTCTTTCCAAGAGCCGTATAGAGCATGAGCCATGTTTTTGTTGCTCTCTTCTTAGATGGTACATGCTTAGAATACATTACCCTTTATGCGAGGAATAGTTTTTTTAAATGAGGTATCATTCCAGCTCTTACGATGGGGGTTGTCATTTCTAAAACCTTTGGTGTCCCCTTTTCTATCTCGGTCAAGACCGGTGATCGCAAAGGAGCCGGGACGGACTCCAACGTCGTCATCGCTCTCTACGACACGGACGGTCGACGGTCAAACGACCTCCACCTCGATTCCCTCTTCAGGGATGACTTCGAGAGTGGAGGACGAGATCGTTTCCACAAGCTCTCCGGCGTGGTCGACTTCGGGACGCTATCGCACGTTGAACTTTGGCGAGATTCCAAGGGGCTGTTCGATGATTGGTTTTGTGACGTCATTGACGTGGTTAACATGAAAACAAAGGAGAGGCACGTCTTTCCTGTCCATAGATGGATACCAGCAAATAAGAAAATTAAACTTAGGCCCTTTGATATGATCTTGCCTCAGAAAGATGAGATGTTCAACCATAGGGAAGAAGAATTGAAAGCTAAAAAAGAATTGTACAAGCTGACCCACAACATGGCTATTCCACAGGTAAGGAAAAATATGTCTCTTTTCGTAGATGTTATGATTTATAGTACGAACAATATTCGATAAGCCTAGAATTAAAGTGACATGGCTATACGATGCGTTTACAACCATTATTGTTATTGTGACTTATTGTACTTGCGGTATATATGTACATGTATCTCTACTAATCATTGAACTTTTTGAACATATATCTGTTTCACATAGGCCCTAATTTATGTTTGTGTGTAATTTGCTTTAATTTCATCGCGCCAGTATTTACCATTCAGTGTCACGAACGATGATAAACAAATGCATATTCTCCATTCAACATTTCTACATGTACATACATTCAATTCAACTACACATTGTTGCCAGGTCAGAAATTCTCAAGCAACATCAAGAAAAGAGTGCCTTCTTAAAGGTCAAGTCCACCCCAGAAAAATGTTGATTTGAATAAATAGAGAAAAATCATATTAGTATAATGCACAAAATCGGATATAAAATAAGAAAGTAATGGCATTTTAAAGTTCCACTTATTTTTCACAAATCAGTGATACGCACAACTGAGTGACATGCAAATGAGTCAGTCGATGATGATACCCATCACTCACTATTTCTTTTGTTTTTTATTGTTTGAATTGTACAATATTTCATTTTTACAGATTTTACAATAAGGACCAACTTGACTGAACCATATAGTATTAAAACAATGCTAATTCCACATGTTGAGGGAGGAATTAATCTTTGTTTCACTTGACAATGAGGAAAAATTAGAATATTTCATATAATGAAATACAAAAGAAATAGTGAGTGGATGACATCATCAGCCTCCTCATTTGCATACTGACCAGGATGTGCATATAACTGTTTTGTGAAATTAAGCGGACCTTTAAAATGTCATAACTTTCTTATTTTACATCCGATTTTGATGAAATTTTCAGTGTTATGCTTCTTGGATTTTCTCTTTTTATTCAAATCAACTAAAGGATGGGATGGACTTGTCCTTTAAAAATGAAGGAAAGAGGATATTTGGAACAGGGGGGTTTTGGGAGGAAGGGAAATTCAAAACATTCGATTCTTCAAACTAATTGAAATAAAATAAGTGGGCCTAGTCTGATAGTGCTCCAGAAATCATTTGCTTTAAATCTAAACTGCAGATGTTTGGAGTGGGGAATGGGTGGGGGTAGAATTCTGTTTTCTTCGCTGATAAGAAGGAAGGGGGGATAACGACGATAAAACTTCATTCCCCTTCTAAGATATAACCATACTTTAGGCAAGATCACATTTGGCATGTTGTAACGTCGCAAAGTTATTCACCAATCAAACTTTCTTTTTTTAATCCAACTAATGACGAATGCAAACTGGATTGCATGCCAACACGAAATAATTATGTAAAATCTCTCACCTATTTTTTCTCTAATTTTTGTTGGCTCAATCCCCTTAATCCTATATTCGTCGCAAATAATCTCCTCTTGAAAACTGAAAAGGTAGATATAATGGTTGAGTGCATTGACGTAAACTTAAAAGTCGTGTCATTTCCCGTATGTCCAGGGGCATAGGCGTCGATCGGGGGGGGGGGTGCATGGCTCCCGAAGGAAAGTATTTAGCAGCAAACATATGTATATATATATATATATAAAATTGAGAAGTTGAAAAATTCATGATTATGCAATACAAATTTGTTTTAAGAATTATTGGAAAGCACTATAAAACACTTTGGCATAAAAATTGCTATGGTACATTCAAAATTGTCAACAGTTCAGCTCGTTCCGATCGCAAATTCTATTTCTCGCTGAGAACGGGCCCAAATGTTGGAATTTCTAATTTTTGCCCACCCCCTCTCCTTCCGAAAAAACGATCGACGCCCCTGCCAAAGGAAGATACGTGTCATCAATAAGTGTTACATATACAACCGAGTATGGTTACCCTGCTAGAAACTTCCCCCAAACTTCCCTCGGTCTGTTTACAAGTTTAGCATTACTTTGATGATTCATAAATGATGAATGTAGTGCAGATATTATTTACATGAATTTATATATTTTAACTTCACCGATTTGATTTAGGCCTATTGTTCTGTTAAGTGCAGTCATCAATATTTGCAAATGAATTTTGTTCCATGATGTGAATGCATGAGCGAATGCAAACTAACTCCTAAAGATTCGTTCTGATGATATACTGAATGCTCTCCACAATTACAATATTGTATTATTCAAACAATAAAAAACAAAAGAAATAGTGAGTGATGGACATCATCGACTCTCTCATTTGCATGTCACTGAGTTGTGCATATAACTGTTATGTGAAAACTAAGCGAAACTTTAAAATGTCATAACTTTTTATGATTTTACATCCTATTCGGATGAAATTTTCAGCATCATGCTAGTTTGATCTCTCTCGATTGATTTAAATTAACATTTTCCTTTAATTTGTAACTGTAATTACACGTAGAGTATGGGGAAATTCTTGTGCAACTGAACTTGTAATTAGTCTATATCATTTCATTTTCTTTATAGGTCAAATCTTTCCCGAAAGACGAGTCTTTCTCTAACGACTACTTGGTAAGTTGAATGAACCTCCTCATAATATAAGCAACTATGAGATTTTTTTAGGTGCCCAATATGTCAACATGTATCTATATGGGTTGGACCCTGATCATGACGAAAAAACACAATCAGATGTCCATTTTATGTTTGTACATGTCTTTTGACGGGTGGGGGTGGCTGTCCAAATGAATTTATTGTAATGTTATCAGTGAAACAAATCTCCCTCGTGTCGTTTTTAGAGTTAGTATTATTCATAGAGATATGTTACTATATATCTCTATATAGTATTATTCTTTTGTCCACGGTACATGGTAAACAAATATATCAGGCTTTGAGAAAGTATAGTGGAATTGTTTATCCGAGGTTGGTCTGGCAATTACTATTTTTCCCGAGGGGCGAGGCCGCGATCGAGGGAAAAATAGTAGTTTTGCCAGTCCAACCGAGGATATTCCCACTATGCTTTCGAATGAAACGCCTGATATATTTGTTTTATATCCTACTTTTAATAATTCATAACCAAAATCTATGCGCTGAACTTGCAAAGTCCGGTTACTTGCCTTGAATTACCTACTTTTCTCCGAGCCACCGCGCTCAGCGAAACGCAGATGAGTGCATGCGCCGACGCATCGAGGGACTTGCCCGGGAGAGAGAGAGCGAGAGCTCGCTGGCCGGTGCGCCCGAGAGCTTAGCTAAATATCAATTTTTTTGAAATAGTGACGTCAGAATATTGGTATAGCGAAAAATATATCGAGGTCTGACGTCACGCAACATCATAGTTGAAATATATTTGGTCACATGATGCTATTTGAACCAATATCACTATACAGGATTCAATCTATGTAGGATACAATAACGTATATTTGGCAAAAATCCAAATAATACATAAATTCCTAAATATATACAGAGACAGTGTGACGAATTCTATTCCATAATCTCCACCAAGGTCCAAAACTTCGATTTCTAAAAGACGTTGGCACAAATCCGGCAGATCTCCCGTTATTAAGCTCTTTATCTGATTATGTATGTCCTCTCTCTCTCTTCTTTGGAAATATTTTTGAAGATTTCTGTCTCATTTGTTCATCCAAGTCACTCATTTCTTAATATACCTATTTAAGATACTATCTTATAACATGAATCGAGCAATTTAAATCCCATGAAAGAATATCCCCGCCAGGGCTCCGTAACACAAAGGTTTGCGATGAATTGCAAATAAATTATGAAAGAATCGCGCTGATTGGCCCCCGGTCAGTATTTTAAACAGAGTTCCATGCAACGATGATCTTGATTGGTCATTGGTATTTTGTGATTGATAGCACACCTTTTTTTTTCACTAGTAGTGAAAAAACCATCAAGGTGACACAACATTGCTCCGGCGACAATAATTATAGATATGGGATTAGGATTGCAGTAGGGTTTTATATTAGGTTTAGGATAGGGTTTAGGATAGGGTATTGTGTTAAATTAAGGGTTGAAGTTGGTCATTCCGTTGGAGTTTGCAGCGAAGCAATTATTGTCGCTGGAGCAAATGTCATGGAGCCTTTATTTTGAAGCCATTACCCCACTTTCGACCAATCAGATGACATAATTTTTCAATATAAGATGGGTATATAGGCCTAATTGGTCACACAGATGTGCTCAAAAGTGAACCCCAACACAAAATGCACTCCTTCATGCTGAGTGTTGAATGTAGACAACAACACAACTTGTTCGGCAAGCCCAAAGCAACAAACTTAATCGAATGTACTATCTTATCACATGACTTCACAATTAAATATCTAAATCACAGCAGAACTTGAACACTTTAAATATGTTCATTTTCTGGTGGGCACTGGGGCTCACTAACCTTTGAGCATGCACTGTTGTGACCGGATTTACCAAGACAGGTAAATGTATTTGTATATTCTCCAAGAAAATGGCAAACATCTAGAAAATAGTGCACTGGATTTAACATTCATAGGATAGTTCAAGTTCAAATTGTTTATAGAATTTCCATTCAAATATCATCCATGATATAAATCAATAGAAATTACCGGATTCTAACCATCTAGTTTAACGGTTGAAACTCCTTGAAACCCGTGACCATTTTAACCACGTGTATAAAGTCGTCAACAACAAGTCATGACCTTATTACCGCCCCTGACTTACAAAGTTTTTTGTTTGTTTGTTTACCATGAAAGTCACTTGTATGATTGCACTGTTTCATAGTGTACAGCGCGTCTTTCATTTTTGTAGTTTCAGAATCAATACAAGCAAGTCCAACTCTGCATGATGTTTTTTGTTTTGTTTATAGTGGGACCTTGGCAAAAACATGATACAGCTAACGTTGAAGGCAAAGATGACACAGGTCTTGACCGGGAAATGGAAGTCACTAGAAGACATCAAAAAGATTTATAAACCGCCACTACTCCCCCTTCCTGAGGTAGGTTCTTAACCTGTTGACTACTTAATTCTGAGATTCCCATAGGCTTTGTAGAGGGATAACCCGTTTCAAATAGGCAAGGGGTTAACTGTAATAAAAATCACTGGCGTATTGGTTTATGTGGGTGTGTATGAAGGGGGGGGGGGCGGCGGCACCATGAATTTCGCGAGAGGTGGTATTTTTGGTAAAAATCACACGATATACTATTTTCATCTAATTTCCTTAGATTTGGCATATTCGATAGAATACACAATTCAATACAAGTCCATACATCTTTTACAAATTTGATCAATTATTTAAAAACTGGTATTAATGATTTGCTTCCCTGAATTCTTGTTAATCGAATTAGAGTTGACTATGATAAATCACACTTTTGCATAAAATGTGTTAAAATAAAGTATTAAAACATATTCTATAAACTATATATGTGAACACTGTTAAACACTTAAAGCATGGATGACATTTTATGACTTGACTTCAGTTCGAATTATACGAAATAAATATGTGTTTTCTCCCCTATTACAAATTAGAAATATTACAACTGGAGGACGGATATAAATTTCGGATACCAGCGGTTGACCGGTTGCAATCCGGGAATGATACGACTTTGTACAGAGATTCCGAAAAGGTATTCAGAGTTTCTTATGGAGGTGTAATTATTTATTAATTTTTTATTTTATTTATACGATTGGTTTGAATGAAGGTGGTCAAATCAGGGAGAAAAAATCTTTTGATATGCTCTGACCCAGACGAATGAACAGATAAACAGGGTATATAGGAGAAAGCAGAACTGAGTATTTTAAGCATGCCTAATTTAACTAAAAAAGTTTGATGTTCTCTAATCTTTACGTCATTGATCTAAGGAATAAGTTGTCAGCAAGTAAAAAAAGCAAGCAAGCCATTGGCGGCAGAAGGCAAAAAAATTAGGGGGGTCTACCTCAAATTTTGGGATGGACAACGGTAAAAAATTTGACAAGCAAAAAAAAAAAAAAAAAAGGTTATCAACCTAAATTTTTTTGGGGGACCACATCAATTTTAGGGGGTCCACCTGAATTTAGGGGGGGCGCAGGAAACAAAATTGACAAGCAAAAAAAAAGGTTCTCGACAAAAAATTTAGGGGGGCCGCCCCCACCTCAAATTTAGGGGGGACAGGTCCCCCGTCCCCCCCGCTTCCGCCGCCTATGAAGCAAGCCACTATTGAATCATTAATATTTTTTAATAAATCGTACATAAAAATCGGGTATATTTTCAAGAAAATAATTTGGAAATACAATAAAAAACGTTTAACAGAAATAGGGCCTTTTCTATTATTAGAAAATCTTCTTGGGACCCCCCAAAAAATGCGATGGACAGCGATTGATTCTCTGTGTAACAAACTATAACTTTACTTTATTCTTTTGTCTCATACAGATTCGCAGTAACCAATGAGGCTCTGCAGCCGTTACTTGAAAATATGACTATCGATGAGGCGTTAGTGTACAAACGACTGTTTATCATAGACTACGAATTCTTGAGGGACCTCCCATGTTCCTACGGTAGAACAGTATGTAACTTTAGTATGTACACTCTAAAAAAGAAAACCCGGGTCAGATTGATCCGATTGACTCGGGAATTGGGACTGCTGGTCTCATATTTATTCCGGGTCATTTATTTACTCTGGGTCAGTCTGATCCGGGATTCTCCTTTTTCAAGAGTCATTGTAACCTGGGTTCCAAAAGAACTGATTAAACTTTTACAAGGGCTCTGTCCAAATTCCACTCAGTCAAAATGAACAATATTTTTATTACACAGGCTATAGCTTCAATTATCTTTACTAAGCACATGCCAATAATTAAGAGATCGGTTCAACCACAGAATGGCTATAGCCCCTCACATCAATTGGTGTCTTATTCAAAAGTCACAAATTGGCCAAAAAAAAAAGACCAGTGAAAATGAGATAGGATTACACAAACTTCTCAGTTTATTGCACATGTCCTTCACATGCATTTTTAAGTGATTGAACCAATCACAAAGAAGCTGCAGGAAAAATATTTAAATGAGTGGAACAATCACACAGCCACAAACAGATCCCCGGTGGATGTCTCGGTAAGTGGGGAATAATCTGAACACAGTTTGTATCTCACGGAGCCACACATAACATTGTCATAATTACAATTTCATACTTATATCATGCAAAATTATTAATGTACTTTTTTTTCATCCGTTCAATTTAAGAATGATTACGTTAAGAGAAATTGATAACCACTCCCCCTTTCATTGCGTTGAAAAGTCAAGATATATTTGCTTGTAGAATGTGGCGAGTTACATTTAAAGAATAACGTGCAAAATACCTTCTATTTCATCTCGAAGATGTGTGCCCCTACGGCCTTGTTCTATCTCAACGATGCAAAGTGTTTATTACCAGTAGCCATTCAACTCTTCCCTGATCCAGCGCCTGACAACCCAGTAAGTTAGTATACAGTTCTTTTCTCCTCTTTTCATTTCTCGTTTGTTATTGACTCATTCCCTCTCTCGTACATTCTCATTTGCCGTGTTCTTTACCTTTATAACACCTGATTTCCCCTTTTCTATTTATTTTTCTGATAACCATAACCATTTCCATCTTTAAAAAAATGATGATACAAAAATGATGTTGATAACGATTTTCTTATTTATTTCAATTTTGTAGTAGGAGTATTTACTCTTTGTTTTTCTCATTTTTAACACTTTCGTTGTAATCATAAATACAACCCCATCTACAAAAAATAATAATAATGATAATAAAATGGTATGATAATATTCCCGGGGAGGGAGAATGGGGGCTTTAAAACTATACTTACCTAAAATCTAATTAAACAGTTCTGAGAGTTATGATTGGAAATACCAAATACCCCTTTTACTGTTTCATCATGTTTCTAATTTCGTATACTCTTTCAGATATATTTATGATGATATATTTGTGTTTTTCCTGAATATTCTGTAACTTATCATTGTAAATCTGTGTTACATATTTGGCAGGTACCAAATGTTATTATTTTTCCTCCTTTTTTCTTGAACTGACAGGTGTTTTATCCGACCGACCCGGAGTATACGTGGCTCCTCGCTAAGATGTATTTCAACAACGCAGACGGCGCGTACCATGAGTCCGCTTCTCATCTTGGTTTCACTCATGTCGTAGGCGAAGCCATCGTAGTTGCAACGCATCAGTGCCTCTCTCCATCGCATCCAGTGTTCCGACTTCTAGCGCCTCATTTTCTTTACCTTATTGCTATCAATAAGTAAGTGTGTAGACCCTATGGGTGATTCTCATCAAACGTCAACAATCGATGGAAATAATTTCTGAGACATTTTTGGTGGAAAGCTTCACTTTTATCCTTGTAAGATTTTTAAATAATTTATAAACAAGCAGGAACATAAGAAAAAATAATATATAATGCAATTTGCTGGATGGCAAATGACGAATAAACTTAAAGCACGAGACTGGAGCTCGGTCGCTTCTCCCACTCGATACAATGTTTTCCTTTTCGGTCTCTTAAGATTGTATAGCACTTTTAAATGTAATTCATCTGTTTCGTGATAGAAATAAACCTTGAATATTTTGTAATGATCTTGTTAGCTTTACTCGATCCTGATTATTAAAACTATATAAGAAAACAGCATTTTTTGTTAAAGCAGGCCCTAAAGTTTTGATTATGTTGAATGTTCATTTGTTTTTCATTAGTTTCAAAATGAGCGAGGTATTGCGTTTTACAGATAAGAATTTATATCGAATTTCCTTGCTTGATCCTTCGCTTCTATAGTTTCGATTGTGCAGCCCGAAGGAGGGGGGGGGGGGGGGGGGCAACTTCAATGCGTGCGCGGGATGTCATAGGGGGTGTTGCAAGAAAATATTTGCAATCAATTGCAAATATATTCTGTTGCAATTTTACATTTCTTTTTGATTGATCAATGTAAGCTGTAGCAAATCAGATTACACTCCTTGTTTCAAGAAGGAGCTGGTTATTATCGATCTGGAATTTGTAATTAATTGCAAGACATACGATTGATTTAGGGACTGAAATTATACTTGCAATTGATCGCAGTAGTATTGAGACGCCACTGAATTTGTATCCATATTTTTCAATATAATTTTCTGTAATAACATTCTTACCCTTTCAGTCGGGCTGTTGGCCAACTTATCAGCCCTGGCGGTCACGTGGACAAGACGATGGTGATTGGACGGGTAGGAATGCTCGAGATCATCAAACGGACGTGGTGCAACTGGAGATTAGACGTTCACGGCTCCCTCATCGGTGACCTCCAAGACAGGGGTGTCCTCGACCCAGAAGTCCTACCGAATTACCATTATCGAGACGATGCCTTGTTGGTTAGAAAAGCCATCAATGATTACTGTAGAGCCATCATATCGCATTATTATGGTAAAAATACACTGCATATCAATAATTTAATATTCATCCTCAATGACGAAATGAGAAAAAAAATGAGGGGGCCCAATGAGACAAAAATTCTGAAACGCCTCGAATGAGCAAAAATGATGACCTTTTTAAAATGAAAATTTATTTTTGTAATAAATTCTGACATAATACTGAAAAAAAAAAAAATCGAATTTCATCCTTTTTCAATTCATTTTCTCCTTTTCTGTCTTGGTGGATTATTTTTATCCACAAGCCCCCCCCCCCCCATCGGAGGTCATCATCAATGTTAGTTTGCAATTGTTTTTGTTTAAACCTTTCAAATCCAGTCACTCGTCAAATTCTTGATAGTACTAAGGAGACGACTGGAAGATATGCATAATTAAATATCAATCTGTCCCAGTAGACCCATGTAGATCTCAAAATATAGGCAAAATATTTTTAAAAAATCTAATTGGCAATACAAAAATATGTATGTATACATTTTCTCTTGTTTTTTTGGTTTCTTCTACAAACTATAAATTCCATTTGTCTGATGATTTATAGATTCTGCCGAGCAGGTTACAGCCGATCATGAGCTTCAGGAATGGGGGCGGATCATTGGCGGAAAAGGAAAAGATTCTGATGAAGTCACTGTTGATATGAAGGTATGATTTTCTATACACGATGATAACCCTCTGTCACAAGATGGGGCTCGCCCCAAAATCCCATCAAAATATTTTTTTCTAAAAATCACAATTTTCAAAAACTCCCAAACTCATCTGTCTCAAAATTCGCCTCTTGTATGCCACTCCAATTAACTTAATGGCTCACGCATTTTGTTCCATCGTATTTGGCGGTCTCGTGAATGTTCCCATCGAGTGGCACGAAAAGTAGTTTTTGCTCCGCGAAGTGCGGAGGTTTCGAGAACACAGTAAATTATTGAAAATGCCGGTTAAATGACAAAGAAGTCTGTCGAAGACTGGTGAACCAGACCAGCAGTTTCGTACTAAGTTTCGGAGCTTACGAAAAATGACAAATATGTCGTTTGTCAAGAGTAAAAGGACGAAACTGCTGTTTGATTCAACAATTTTCGACAAAGACTTCTAGGTTGTTCATTGTCATGAAGGGAATTCGACAATATATTTTTTTTCTGTTAGTGAATCCTCCCTACATCATGGAGCGAAAAATCCTTAAAGTCCCATTTATGACCGGAAGATTGAATAATGCTTTTAGCTTGATCTAGTCTATGAGATATCGCCTTATCTTCCTCGTTTCTCTCTTTCTCTTTCCATGATGTGCAGGGATTGCCGAATGGTGGCAAGTTTATGAGTGTCGATGATGTGGTGGAGACTGTCACTAATTTCATGTACATATGTAGCGTTGCGCATGCGTCTGTCAACTTCGGCCAGTATGACGAGTATGCCTATCCTCCGAACTACCCGGCATATCTTCATGGTAAACCACCGACGGACAAGGTATTGCTATTCAAATCGTAAATAAAATAATGAGACAGAAGGGGGAGGGAGAGAGACAGAGCGGGAGAGAGAGACGTGGGAGTGGGAGGGGGAGATAGACGACGAAAAGTGACGGTCTGGGTTTCCGGTTTTCAATAGTTTCCTATTTCATATGGGAAATATATTTTTCGAATTCTCTGGGAATTTTAAATGATTAATTTGAAGAGATGTCAATGATATTTAATGGAAATTATGAACTTGGAAATGCAATAAAATGACTAAAAATTGTGTTTGGCCTACAGTGCCAATTTTCTCTTCAAAGCAAAAATATAAACAATAAAGTTACAAGGAATCACTTTAGTAGGCCTACTCCCCCAGCACATCGGCAGTTTTTCAGAGATCATCACATGATGTTTCTGAACCAAGAATATTATCACAACGATTTACCTACAGTTTTAGAGAAGGAGCAATAATCGCTTGGGGATAATGTCATCGTACCAGCAATTATATCCTTAAAAGACGCCATCTAATAATGGGTCAAAATGGGATTATATTTGAATAATATTTGAATTGATTTTATTTCATTCTTCATAAAAATATATAAAAGTCAATACATACAAGTAAAAACAATGATGAACAATACATGGTTATAGAAAAATAACAACAAAGAAAACAATTTATGTCGAATGAGGGGTCAACAAAAAAGAGCAAATTGCCTTGTTGAGCGTTGATCCCAAAATACATACATGATAGTAAGAAGGGGGTGGATGATTTCATCTTTGTTTCTTTCAAAATGATTATTCAGGGATTGCTATTGATTAATATTGCTGTTTATTCTTTGTATACTACAGACTCCATTAACGGAGAAGGACATTATTGCTCAGCTACCAGATAAAGAGGAAACCCTGGATGTTATTGTACTTACCAAGATTCTGAGTAGTAAAGGCACGAACTCTCTAGGCGACTTTGAAGTACAATATATATACGATCCACCTGGACTCGAAGCTCTAGACAAGTAAATCTCATTCATTATATTCCATTTCATTTCATTTCATTTATCTGTCATCCATACTAGAGTAAAAAGACAGAATATACGAAAGTGTGATAAACAATAATTGACCAAGGATCATGAAATACACTGTGGAAAATGTTGCTGATGCAGGGAGTCGTAAAAGACATTAACCTATTAATTAGAGCCGAATCCCTAATAGGTATTACATTAAAATAGTACAATATAAGGGTAACGTTCTCTAGAGTAAAATATATAAAAGAATAAAAATACATTTTTAAAAATCTAAACATGCCTTTAAAATCTTATTTAACAGGTTTAATGTAATCTATTGCACAGAATCAGTGGCGTAACTACGGGGGGGGGGGCATGGGGGGGGGCACGTGCCCCCCCCCCTCGACTGGCCAAAAAAAAAACGGTTAGAAGGAGAAAAAGAGGGAGAAAGGGAAAGAAACATAGTGGGAATGAAGAAATTATCGTTCATTATAATGTTATATTATATTTCAGTTATATAATGTTAAATAAATAAACAAAAATCATAACTTTATGAAACATAATTTGCTCAGGGCCTATGTCTTCATCGTTCCTGGTGCTCGCAATGTCTGTTAACGAGATATAGAATCATGTTGTACTAAAACCTCCAGTTTTCAAGTCAATATACACCAATTCCAAATATATTTCCTCGCACTTCGAATTATTGTTTTATGTAGTTACATATGCTTCTTTTTCATGACTACTTAAATTGGTTGCCCCATTTTAGGTCTTAACAAATCCTTTCCGTGCTTATGTTCGCATTAGTGGATTGCTGAGATATGTCTGCTCTTCATGGATTCATAAAATCAGTCCTTAAAATGTCACTTTTTCTGATCTGAATATAAAAAAATTTCATCTTGCGCTTCGCGCTCGCATCATTTGGTTAGCGAAATACGCATGGTTTCCGTGAATTCCTACAAGCCTTAGAATTCCCCTCTTCAAGTCTGGATTTCCTAAATTTTTCAGCTCGAGCTTCGCGCTCGCAATATTTGATTAGTGAGATGCGTATGATACTTATGATTTCAATGACTACAAAAAGTGCTTCATGTGCTTAGATGTAATTCTAATAAAATCAGCATGCACTTGGCACTCGCATTGGATGACTATGGTGAGATATGTGTACTCTTAATGGATTCCTTAAAAAAATAGTCCTTAAAATATCCCTGTTTGGGGTCAATATATAAACAAATTCAGATCGCGCTTCGCATCATTTGGTTAGTGAAATATGTATGGCCTTCGAGAATTCCAACAAACAAGCCTTAGAATGATCCTCTTCAGGTCTTAACTTCCTAAATTTTAAGCTCGCGCTCGCAATATTTGATTAGTGAGATGTGTATGAAACTCATAATTACAATAACTACAAAAAGTACTTCATGTGTTCAGATGTAATTCTAACAAAATCAGCAAGTGCTTGGCACTCGCATTAGTTTACTATGGTGAGATATGTATACTCTTAATGGATTCCTAAAATATAGTCCTTAAAATTTGCCTGTTTGGGGTTATTTTATATACAAATATTTCAGCTCGCGCTTCGCGCTCGCATTGTTTGTTTAGCGAGACAGGTACGTATCATGGTTACAAAAATATGCTTATAATGTCCCCTTTGGTCTGAATATAAAAAAAATCAGCCCGTGCTTCGCGCTCGCATTGTGTGATCAGTGAGATACATATCCATTTAATGGCACTGTCCTTGAAATGTCTCTTAGGTCAGTATACCTGGCAACGGAGCGCGCTTGGTGCGCTCACTAAGTGACTCAAAATTTTTGTTGGTGCCCCCCCCCCCCCCAATGCTGTGACCCACGGAACGTCACTGCACAGAATATTTTTAGATGTTACTCGGGACCATGATTTATCTTTCGAAACTTGTTTCTTTCTTTTTCGGTATACTTATATTTGTACCAGAATTTCTCCTCTGTCGCAAAGCTTTTTAAGTGTTTCTCATAGTCTCCCCCAAAATGCGTTCGAAATATATTTATCATTTATCATTGGTATGATAATATAGTGAGATTGAATCCAGTTTTAACCAGTTGACTAACATGATTTTTCTCCATTGAATTGACGAGGTGAAAATGATTATTATAATTCATACTTGTGTGTGTGTTAAAACCCCATTTCCATTTTTACTACTATTTATGAATTTCTCAAGCGATGGCAATTTGAGAGAATGACTTAATACGTTATTGATGAAGCCCCAAAGCAGATACAAATCATTCCAGAGAGATCCCACCTACAAGGGTCAGATGTGGGTACTTGTGTTGTAGAACTTCCCGCCTTTCATCGTTATCGTTTTCTCTGTTTATTCTTATTTTGTCAGATTCCGGAAAGACCTTAAGGAGGTTGGACGAATTATCGATGAACGAAATGAGACACGAGAGGTCAAATACACCTACCTTCATCCAAAAGTTATACCGAATGCTATCAGTATTTAGACTCTAATTAGTCTGTTCTTCATGTTCTTGAAGTACTAGTCATTACATAGAGACAAACTGTCGACGTAAGCCCGCCCCCCCCCCCTTTGAGAAGCAAAATTAAAATTTGTAATGTAAAAATGCCATTAAAATGTGCCCCCCCCCCTTTTGAAAATAGACCTTTTTTTTTGCTTGTCAAATTTTTCCTCGGAAAAATGTGCCCCCCCCCCTTTGGAAAATCCTGGATCCACCCCTGAACGTAGTGAACCAAGAATATGTGATTCAAAATCTGCATGCCACTTTCTGTGAAAGAAAATGTACTAAATGCTGACGTAATGAGCAAGACTATGCTCATACTAGGCTGATATAGTCCGAAAAAAGACAATGTTTTGCTGACGATTCAGAAAAAAAATTTGGAACTTTCTTCTGTGTGTATGATAGATGAATTTACTTTTTGTAAGTCTCCTGAAAAGGGGACGGAGTGATCTTTTGTGCACCTGTTACTCGTTGCTATGTCAGATAAGCTTTGTATGGTTTTCAAGAAGAGAATATGTTGAGGATATCACATTTTGAACGGATTACCGAACTGCCCAAGATAAAGGAATGTGAACTGATGAGAAAACGAGTGTTTTCTGAAATCTCGACTTCAGGATGGTCCGCAATTCGAAGACTTTACTCATACAGGTGCTTACACAAAACCACAAAACCGAAGGAAGGACGTGTTCGATTGGATTCACAAACACTGGGCCAATGTTAACTAAGGTTTGATTACCCCTAGCCCAGGTCAGTCATCGAACTCTCAGGAACAACTTCCTCTGCCAGATTTCAGTGAGATCAATACATCTAGTTGACGTTAGCCAAACAATGGAGTAAACGAGCATTGCGTCAGAAACACCAAATTGACTTCATGCAACAAGGAAATTAACTAGGAAGAGTGCATTGGTGAAATTTTTGTCGTTTTTTCACATTTCTTCGTTTTTGTTTGAATGAAAGGACTGCACGTAGCGATGTTAATCTTATTCCCTTTGTTACAATACTAGAGATTTTTGTCACTGGAATTGACTTGATATTAAGTTTAATTAATTACATAACGAAACAAACCCCGTCCGTTCCATCCTTACCAGACGAACTATTCTGAATTCCGGTCCTAAATAAATTAAAACTCAACAATCCTCTGTCAATAATAGGTAAAAAAAAAAACACATTTTTTTTACCCAAATGATTACGGGAGAAAGGAACTTTCTCATATTGTGTATAATTCACTCTTAGTCTTCTATTTCTAGTAGTCCTTCATAGAACTTTGTAAATAAAAAAATTTCCATATTGTTGTAAAAAGCTTTTTATTATGCATCCTTTCCACCCTTTCTTGCCTTTGCACAATAGCTATGAATGCTTATTATTTGAACTGTATATCAATTTAGACCCATTTTAACTGTTGTCGATAGCACTAACAGAATTCTATTGATATTTTATTTTTATAAGGAAAAACATTGAAGCTAGTTATTAACACATAAGTGATGAATAATTTGTGTTAATTTATATGACCATATTCTTTTCTACTTGCATGCCCATTACCTGAATGTATATACTGCACATGTAGTTACTTTATATATGTTATATATTGCGCACAATACTTTCTTAAATCAAAGATGATCACTTTTTATGATTTTAATGAAATTGTATTTAACCACTTTGTTGACATCATTCTTCATCGGAGACTGAAGGAATATGCTTCTAACTTTGTTACAGGAATTAATCGTGGTTTTGTCATAATTCCCTGGAGATAAGAATGATTTATTTTAACATAATAAATACGAAGGAACCCAAAGAAATTGTCTAAAAATTACTAAACGAAGTTAAGTTTGACCATCTTTGAAAGTTATTCGAAAATTTTGTTTTTCCAAAATACTCAAAAAAGAATTGTACAACTGCAATCATAAGAATGAAATGATTTCATATAAGATGTGTAAAACCTTTTGTAAGTACAGCTTGTATTATAGAAGAGTTATTAACAGTGCACTAGGTTGTTTTCATCTGTTTCTCATTATGAATACTTTAATGTGTTGTATCATTACCATTTCACTAAATCTATTTCCGTTAATGAATACAAAAAATAATAAACTAACCACATCCTCTAAAAGTTTTCTGATTTCATTCTTTTTTTATTTCATTTTTGTTTTCGTCTTTTGTTTGGTTTACCTTGCCAGTTTTAGACTTTGAATCCGTTGGGTTTTATTTGAATGATTATACACAGGTTTAACCAATGACTAAACATGAAATTTATTCCACTCACCTATTAAATAATAAGTTTCATTCAATATTCATTAAAAAGGATAATATACCAAGGAATCCATTACCCTTTTCGGTGATGCCCAACCCCATCCCTACAACGCACACTGTAACCCACACCCACCCCATCACACACGCATACATTTTGCCATTGTTTACATAGTATTCGCCATGCACCATACTACGCACACTTACAACGGCACCCATCTTAATCGCAAAACCTAGGCATTTTATATTGTTTTGATATATACTCTCCCACACACACTGTAACCCAAACCCACCCGCACACGCATACATTTTGTGACTGTTTTTCTGGTATTCGCCATACACACTACCTTACATACTTTGATCAGCACCCTCTCGTTGCAAAACCTAGACATTTTGAATTATTTTGAAATATACTCTCTCCACACACACACACTGTCACCACACCCACCCGCACACATTTTGTGTCTGAGTTTAGGGTACTCACCATACACCATGCTATTTCACCCGCACCAACTCTTCACAAAATGTACACATTTTTTTATACTCGCCTATACTCCCTCCTACACACACACACACACACCCCCTTCCACACCCGCCCATCACACCCACACACAGTTTGTCCTTGTGTTTTTATGTGATGTACAATCCTACACGTACCCCCTAATATCTACAGACCTTTAACCATACCTCACAAGTTTTTAAAGTATTTTCCCAGTAATAATGGATCCCCTCACACACACCCTTTTATGCTCGCTACTACAGTACTTGTACTACAGCTCTTAAAAATATTACTATCACTACACATATATCTCTAATATCACTACATCTACTACTGCCTTTACCATCACTACCACTACGTTCACTACTACTGCTACTACACCACTTCTTTTGCCACTGTTACTAATACTACTACTACCACCACCACTACTATTTCTACAACTACTACCACTACCACCACCACTACTTTTTCTACTACTAATACTACTACTTCTGAGACTGCTGCTGCTACTACTATTTCTACTATGACTAATTGCAGCAGCTGCTGCTACTTCTACTTCTACTACTACTACTTTGGCGACGACTCTACTTCCTCTACAATTATTCCTAGTTCTACTACTTATTTTACCACTATCACTACTTCTACTATTACCATTACTCGGACTACTATTACATGTGGTACAAGTAAAGTCTGCTGGTGATGATGTTGCATAGCCATAGCAGTAATAGTAGTCGTAGTGTTGGTGGTAGTGCTTTGTTATTTTAGTCGTGCTTGTTTTTTTTGCTATAACCTCTAATAAAACAAAATCAACTCGTTTTTTTATTTCATTCTATGCTCTCAGTTTTATTTTCAATAGTGTTATCTTTTAGTGCTTGACACACATTAATGTGATCAATTTTCATTGATTGATCTTATCTCAAAGCAATAACAATGTACAGGCTGCCTACATTGTTATGAGAGACGGACAACTACATAGTCAAACAGATACACTCAAACTCCTAAACACGAGTAAAAGCACATAACGCCCTTGTCTAGCGTTTTTTTTCTTCTATCAGTTTTGGCTACAATAACTTTTGGGCTTGAATAATGAAGTACACAGTTTCACAATGGGAGCAAGCCGAGAACAATCACGGGTATATTCAATACTTGGCTAGGATTTTATAATAGTCTTACGCCATTTCACAACTCTATTTACTTCTAATTATATCAGTGGTTCCATAAACATTCATGCAATTATATTACAGACATTCTATGGGTTGGGGCAGCCATTTTACATTTGCTTTTCTAATGTCTTAACTACGTTTTGAAAGATTAGTTTGAGTAACAAAAATAAATTTTACTTAATTTTTCTAACACCCATTTTTATTTATTACATTACTATCTGACAAGCTATGTATAATTACATGTACAAGCAAATTCATTTTCATGTAACATGAATATTCTATGACTATGTGCATCGCAAGCGCCATTGCAGAAAATTATCAACGTTCCTTGCTTCATAATTATCCACACTTCTTTTTCAGGATTTGATGAAGACTTGAACAAGAAAATTGTTCTGAGTTTCCCAATAGGTATTCAGTATTATCCCATCTAGAAATAACAAAATATAACCAAATTTATATTCTGATTAAATTAGAAAGATCTCAGCCATATATAGAGGGGAGAGTGAGAGAGGATGGTGAAGGAGGGGCAAGTAGGGGCAACCTGCAACATAGAAAAGGAAAATAAATCTTTCATGGAAAGGAACAACAAATTCATAGACAGTTTCAACATATGTGATTCTTTTTTTATGATGATCCTAAATTTGGGAACATTGCTTTTAAAAAGCAGCTTATTTCTTAATGATCTTTATGCGAGTTGTATTAAACACATTTTCCCATATCTTCAGACTGAGAGATATGCTTTTTTGACAGAATAATGCTTTTTATGCAAAATTGCCCATTTGAAAATTGCTTCTATGATAAATACACTGATACCTTTTAAATGTCCATAAATCTGTCACTTGTGAAATTATTTGGATAGAAATTGTTTTATGAATTACTTTTCACACCATCTATACTGATCCCATATACATCATCTGAGAATGTATACCAATCAAAAAACGTATATTACTATTACTGAAAAAGATATATTAATCCACTCTTGTGAAAGAACTTTAAAAAATACCCACAAAAACAAACATACAAAACAAAATGTTCATTACATACTCTAAACACAAATATCATATTGCACAATTTTCAAAATATATTCATTATGCTTCTTTCATTATAACTTTGAAATGCAGTAAATATTCAATTTACAAAACAATATTGTTTTAGATTGCACTGATAGAAAAGCAAAGCATGATATTTGTGTTAAATGACATGTATTTAGCTGGAAAATTGAAATTGTAATGTGGTAAAAAGCACCATTTTCCAAACCCTTAATTGCTATAGAAATTCATAGTGACAAAATTCACTAAATAATGGTAGAAAACATAATACAAACAAAGTAAAAAAAAACCAAAAGCAATGTTAAATTCACTTCCCTAATAATCATAACATTAGATTTCTCAATGTTTCTTCTACTTGATATTTGGTTTTATATTTACTATAAGATTTGTTGGTATTTACTGTTTTTACTTTGGAAAATATCTGATAAATCCTATTTTCCATCAATAATACAGTGCATCATCAAAAGAATATTTTATTTTAGCTTAGTTTGGTATCTAACCATTTAATGCAAGACAATGCATGCTACCACATCACTACAGAAAATAATAAAACTCATTTATATGAAAAAGAAAGACAGATATTTGTTTTTTGAAATCTTGACTAAACTTCATCCCATGCCTCTGATATGTGATGTTCTCATCTTTTACAAAACCAGGACCCCATTTCATAAAGACTTGTTATAATAACAAAATCTGGAACAAATTTACCATCAGCCAATCAGATTGAATCATTTCAGTAGCTTTTAACTATTATAACAAATTTGATTTTATTACAATTTTTATGAAACATGCCCAAGAGGTCGGCTTTCCAAATTGGACAAATTTTGTCAAAACTCAAAGCATCAAACAAGAGTATAGAATAAAAAGGCCCGTATTCTGAAGTCAGGTTTATCTTAAACCATGGTCTAAGTCTGGTCTAAAATTATGGGGAGCCAAAAACTAAACAATTCTGCTTGTATTGTATATATCTTATATTTACTATTCAGTTTCCTTTTGCTTTCATAATGAAGAAAAATACTTTAGTTATCATTCCCAAACAATTTTGGCATCATATGAGTTAATAAATTGGATGTGTACTTTTATGGGCTTCATATTCCGATTGGCTCTCCATAGTTAAACCACAACTTTAAACCAGGGTTTAATTTAAACCCGAGTTCAGAATAGGGGCCATAGAATGTAAAATGACATAGATCAATACAATGATATATTCACTGTTATCTTCAGAAAAATCTATCAAGTAATAATAAATCAAAATATTTTCAAAATGCAGCTGATTTGATTTCGTTGTCAGTCACTTTGTCAGATTGCAAAAAAATTCTTGTCATCTACGTTTACCCTAGTTTCAAAACACCATAGGTAGCTTTGTATGGTAAGTAAGCTAGCCTGGAAATGATCACTGTCCTCGAGAAAAAAATGCATACATTCAGGTTATTTCTACTACGTAATTCCCCATCCCCTGCATAAACAGAGCTGAATATACATAGTGTATTTGGAATAAATATACATATCAATTAAAGTTCTTCCTTAAATTTATCCGACATTAAATAATATCATACAAAGTCTACAGATGATATATATTTATATATTTGTCATATTTACATGATGCTAATCATAGCATCCATAAAATTTCAGTTTTTATCCTACATGCATGTGTGAACACTGACTCTACTACAAAATGAATCTGTACTAGTCCCCATGGCTGTTGGAATATATCTCGGCTTATTACATGCACATGTACAGATACAAACTTCAATTTAGGACAAAAACTGGTCATCCAAAGGATTCAGTTATGTTCCTTATATATTATCATTTCATTATTTCATAATTTCTGACACTGAAAATAAACAGGTATTGCATTAATCCAAATTAAAAACTTCAACTATGTTTTGGTAGGATACATTGCTAAGATTTTGAAATGAAAATATCTGAGGTTTCAATACGAAATCATAAGCACCTATGGTATTACCATTACATTAGCAAACCCTTTTCACAAAAAAAAGTCATATACATGTATGCCATGATTGATACATGATGTACAGTATATCAACAGAAAATTTCGGTGAAATACTGGAAAAGTTGTTTAGGGCTAACAGTTTAATTTACTGTAACAAGAAATTTTTTATTTTTACATGAGGAAGCTGATCCGCCATAAGAATTAAGTACTTCGTAAGATGACATTACTCGTACGGCAACTACATCAATTAAGAATTTCATATATGAAAGGGTACTTCAAGCAGCAGAAAGATTCATAATTTCTGCTGTATTTTTTTTTGGATAAGCTATAAACCTCCCCTTTTTATAGATTTTCAAGACACATAATATATCCCAAAGACTGTGGAGGGACCCCCCACATTTCTATGCTCTTTAAAATGTATCCATGTTTACTTTGGGTGCTTTTAATCAATATCTTACCTTTTTAACCATTAAGTAGCAAACCTACGTACACATAGAAATATTACTCTGGGAGATACAAAATACAAATGTATAACATATGAATGTAATGAAAAGAGTTAACACAATGAACTTTGTAAAAGATAGAAGAATAACTCATATATAGATGGTGGGAGAAGGTATTGGTGGTAAAGTAGAAAAATAAAATAAAAAAGAAACACCTGAATTTGTTATAGAACACAAGCTTGAATTGTTTCTTTTTTGGTGTGCGGTCTACAATATATTCCCCTAGATTTCCAACAGCCACAGTCATATTTTATTACACACATATAACACTGAGCACACACCGTTTGACACTTGCATTAGCAGCACACATAGCATACATTCGGTTAAATAATTTGTGTCTATTTACATGGCAAAATAGCTGGTTTGATGGCATCCAATCTTTGTAGTTCTTATGACATTTACATTTCTTTTTACAATTTTTATTCTGACAGAGCTCTCCTATAACACCGTTATATTGCATTTCCCCATCTTTTTATTTTTATATTTACAGTACAGTCCCAATTTGGGCTGCAAGGTGTAAACAACATGGTGTAAGATACTGTTTCAAACTGGTGTTTAATAGGAAGGTGTTGATTTGACTTGAAAGTAATAAGTTAATATTATGTGAATGTCGTACTGGCCATTTGGAAGGGCAACAAAAGGCCCTAGATAAAGAAGTCCAATATGATGGAACACATATCATTATGAAAAGAATACCTTGGTCTGAAATCAACACATTAAAATTCAACGAAATGCATTTTCTATTCAGACAAACCATCTTGCACATCAAGACAATATATTCATAAAGATAATTTTCTTGAATCTTTTGAGGTCTTTGTAACAGTTTTCGATGTACAACCTTTCATGAAATCAATGCAGATCAGTGCTTCTTAAAGTATCCCTTGAGCATATTTATCCGTTTGAGACAGCCCGCATACATGTATATGCATTCTGAAGTGTGTTGTAGCAAAATCATTCAGTGTCCAACACGTTAAAAATGAGGTGAATCCTATTACATGTACATTATTTTCATTTTCTTCCAACAAATTTGTGACAATAACTTATTACATTGAGCGTTATTAAATAAGTTTGTATATCTCAAATTGGCAACATCAATATGACTCTGTCATTGTTGTTGTTTCAGCTGAAGTGGCATTTCCATCAATTAGATGACTTTTTCCAAATTCATCACTGGATGTTTCTGAAAGTTTATGCACTTTAAGTGAATATGGATTGATGAATAATATTAAGAAATTAGATCTTTGCCAATATACATGTAATTTCAACAGTTCCATCACACTGTCGATTTACCAGTACAGGATTAAGTGATCATACTTGTTTTCTTTACAGTTTATGAATCAGTGGCAATGGAAAATGGCAGAGTATGTTTTATTAGTTTCTTTAAACTCTTTCTTTTCACATTTGCTGTGTGATTTGGAGAGCGGTACATCACACGTTATTACATGTACTGTACATGTAGGTGCTCAAAGTAGGTGTTCGACTGTTCGATAAAACTGGGCCTACGACAATCTACTGAAACATGCATACATGTATGTAGGTTTCTTCCAAGTTCTTCTTCTTGCAGATGGTGGTGGTGATGATGACAACAATGATAATGACGATGACGATATTTGGAATCATGGTCAGAAGGACGACAGATGATTTCCTTAGGCTGGCTTTCTACAGTACATGTAGGTACACGTGTTTAAATACTTAGTGTTTATTCCAAGTTCTTTATCTTAAAGATTGCAATGATGTTGATGATGACGATGATTTAAATATACGGTCAGAAGGACGATGGATGATATACATGTAATTATACTGGTAGCTGTGTGGCACCCACTCCTGATCGCCGAGCAAGCTTTGATCTGGAAACAAAAATAGAATAACAATGATATAGTGTGAGTCAACACAATAAGCAAATTCATAAAATCAGGAATTATATTTTCTTGAAAGATACAATGTTTGGATAATTATTTTATTTCAATAACTGTGAACATTTATTTATGTATCTACATGTATGACAGACGAATATTAGAATAGAATATAGAAAATAGAAAAAAAATGAATAAATAGCATGTGCATTACACGAATATAGAATAAAAATAATGCATACAAACATGGAAAATAATAGTCATTAAATGAAACTAAAGATAAAAACTAGAAATAAAATTACAAATATAATTGAAAAGAATTAATAAATAACAAATATTTGAAACAAAAAATGAAACAATAAATGCATTCATTCATAAATGAATAGATCAACAAATACATAAATACATTAAAAAACTGAATAGATGAATAACAAAATGATAAACAAACAGAAAAATTTTGAGAACTGGGGCCCGTCTTACAAAGAGTTGCGATCGATCCGATCAACCACAACTATGGACGGCCAGCAACGTCAACATCTACAATGCAAATTTGTTCAAAATATTTTCTAGATAATGATGTTCATGCATACATTCATGATTCTCTTGAAGATTCAGTGTGATTCTCTTTGCTTACTAAGGAGATTGTGTAAATTTCCTGTAGATAAAATTATGCTATGGATGGATTTCCATACAGTTGAGATTGATTGGATCAATCTTAATACTTTGTAAGACGGGGCCCAGAAGCATTTACCTGATAGATCCAGCGAGTAAAGGATTGAAGGCATAAAGCCAGTCAAAGACATCCTTATCACCCAACGTCTGAAGAAGGAAACCTCTATACTTGGTACACACTGAGAAGGTGTTTGGTGTCTGTTGTGACAAAAGAAAATAAAAGAGTTTCATTAACAACAAATAACAAAAGAAATAAATAAAGAAAGAAATAAATGAAATATATTCTCTGGAAAAAGCGCTACATAAATCCAATTATCATTATAATTATTATCACTACTTGGGCAACAAAACCTCATTTCTAAAACAAAAGCCCCAAAATGTTATGATCTGGGACTCGATAACCAAAATTAAGTGAACAAAAAACCCTGTGTAAGAGGTTTCGTCACCCACATGTAGGTGTTCATTCATAAGACCAAGAGAAAAGATGTTTTACATTGAAAGTTCACTAGAGAAGGCTTTACATATTAAAGAAAGAGGATTTTTTTTAAAGAAAAGGTGTGTAAAACTACATTTCTTTCAAGCAAATACATGTATATTTGCTACATGTAAGTTACATTACCATCCATAAGAGCTCATAAATAGATTTTGCATAACGATAAGTTAGATGATTATCAAACATCATGTTCATCAAAACAATCTCTATTCATCAGTGAAGGTGTTCTGCTTTGTCACAAGTTTTGTCTGACCATAAACTTGAGGATTTTGAATTCTAAAGACAAGTTATGCTGCTTAAAGTGCTTATTAAAGCATGCAGGTATATGTAGATCTCAGCATTCAGTGAACTGGATGAGTGCAAAAATATTCATTCATGAAGTGCAGTACTAGTAGATGCCTTGATTTTATGGACTAAAACGTTTTGCAAAGGACACAAACATCAAAAATAGCACAATCCAACATTTGTAGTATGTGCCAAAAGTGTAGCAAACATGGACCTAGGTTCTGAAGCTTTCCGAGTCTTTTGCAAGGATTGTTTGTTGTTTGGTGCAAATAAAAAAAAATACTTACAAATATTTCAAGTATCATGTGATGTTATTTCTATGCAATTTGTTCGCACACATTAATCAAAATTAATCAAAAAATCATATGTACGGGATCCATGAAAAACATGCATGTTTGGGAAGTCTGTTTGTCTTGCATTACCCGAAAGTATGCATGTATATTAAGCTTTCTAATTTTTGAAAATTTCGGCTATCCTCATCTTGTTCACACATTCTTTGTGTATGTCGACTGACTGTAGTTTATCAATGGTACAAACGACATTTGTATAAACATTGTGAGAATGTCTCGCAAATTGAGCAGTAATGGTTTCATTACTCCATTGTGGTGAGAGAAATGCAACCGAATTTAGATTTTTGCCACTTTTTCTTTCTTCTGTATTTGCATTCTTCGCAAAACTTTTGCAGGTCCCTTGAAAACCACACTTAATGATCCTTTGCCAACTGAAACCAGCAGTGACTGTACAAAACCTATACAAATCACAGAATCCAGTACTCAACAGGTTAGAACCTTAAAAATCAACAAACGTCCCCAAAAAATGTTTTGAAATCTGCACATTGTAAGTTCATTTTCAATGTTTCAGTATATCATATTCAATTATATATTTTTTTTTCTTTGAAAAAAATCTCTAAAATTTTGGCAATGAGATAAAATCCTCAAAATTGTTGTTCTCACAAGCAAATTGGCAATCTTTCACTTGTATTGACATTCTCTATCAATCAAAAAAATATTTTCATTTCTAATGAATACAGTTTACAAAAGAAATGATAGCAATGAGAGAAAAATATTCAAGTTGCCAATTTGAAGAATAATGAGTGATTGAATAAGGCAACAATTGATTTGGTATGGATTGACCTGCTGAATACTGAGTTCTATGCCTTTCCCATTCATGTAGACTTTGTACAATGATCACCCGGCAGCAGTAGGGTTAAATGCATATTGCAATAGAAATATCAGTGAAAATGAATGAGAGCGTGCATGCTATAGATTCAGCATATTTTTATCTTGTGTAAGATTCAATATCCAGAATTACCAAAACAATCCTTAAGATTAAACAAACCCAAAACACTAATTAAAAATACTAATTAAATAATACATATAAAAAAAAATGACAGTAACTATTCTTTCGACAGGATCTATAATTCATATTGAGTAAAGAATCTACTTTGATTTTGGAAAAAAAAAAAAAAAAATCATTTAAAATGTTTCGCTGTTCTGGATTAATAGCAGTTACTTGATAAACGACTGATAGCCACAATTATTACAAAAGTGAAACAGCCAACAAGCAGAAAATGTCATGCAATATAAAGTGAACATTCAACACATAAACATAAACATGTACATGGAGAAATTGGTGTAGGAATGATTGGGGATTTATATTACAAAAAATAATAATTGAAGAAAAAGCAATAAAAAAGCAAAAAGTTTAATTCTTAAAAAAAAAAAAAAATTAGAATGAAAGAAATTTCACAGCTTCATGCAAATAGTGTATTTTTCAAATTGCATGAATACATTGGAAGCACATGCTTCTTTGCTGTTCCTATTAAGCAGAAAGTGATAATGAGTTGATAGTTGTTTAAGAATAATTCCTTGACCAAATCTCACTTATTCCAGGTCTTTGAATTATTCTAAGATATTTGAATACTATGTGTCTTGTATTAAATTAATTTTATTCTGACTTTATACTAAAGTTTGGAATCTTTAAGCAGAACACGATGCAACAGTAGTAATCTTTTGTCTTTCCACAAAAGCAACACAGTACATGAACACATGCAAGTTCACCACAACTATATAGTCAGGTATAAAATAATTAATACAGCAGACCAAAATTATACCAATTCTACCACCATCCCTGTGTTAATCTATACAAAGTAATACAGTACATGTGGATGAACTTGTTAATAACTAATTTCAGAATGATTCATTTTAAAAGCTTTTTTTTATCAGTGTTAACTCTTAAAATTGACATTATTTTGTTCACTCGGTCCTGAATTGGATTGTTAATAGATTAATGCAAGCACATGTACATGCAAATGAATGACTTTCAGGGTTGGTTTTTTAATAATAATATTCCGCATTTATATAGCGCTTAACACGTTGGAACGACGTCTCTAAGCGCTTTACAGATATATTTTACACTATGTTTTGTTTTCAATGATGTGCAAAATTTCTATGGTACATGTAGTATGAAAATGCCTTAGAATATATCCATTTGTAACAAGGTACAAGGACAAAATGGATTTGGGGAGGGGGAATAGTAAAGATATATATGATAAAAAACAATAAAAAAAATAATAGAATAAATCAAAGATAACCAGCCACCAAAATATTCTCTTTTTGTAAAGATGAACAATGAGATCTGCTTCTGACATACAATTGTTCCAAGTTTTGATGAAAGATGTATATAGTAGATAGAAATATGCTACAAAAACATGATTTTGTCAAAAAGTGACCAACCAATGATTCTAAACTACAAGGTACATGTGCTGATAAGTGAGAGGTGGCAGCAGGGATGAAATATTAATTTGACTCTGACAGAACATTCATGTTCAAATAAATCCCAACAGTGTTACATGTAAATCAAACCCACACAGTAGGATGATCAATATTTTGTTAAGGTTGTCAAAATATAGACAACCAATTAGTCTTCAAAAAGAAATCTGTGTTTTTGGTATTAATTCCTTTGCAATGTAATGCATACAAAGACCAGTGCTGCAATTACCTTTTCCAGTTGGTCTCCCCAAAATTCACAAAAGTTAAAAGAAATATTTCTTGGGAAGATTATCTTAAAACCTGGGTAAAAAGGGGTAAAGTTCAAATTTAGGGCTCAAACTGAGTCTTTGTTGCTCCAACTAAACTAAATCTATGGTGCGATCTATTTGTGAAAACATAACGCGTTATACTTTGGTGAGTAGTGATCTTTGATGAGATTAGGATTAGGATTAGGGATTAGGATTAAGAACAGTAGGGACATGTAGACTAACGACAATGCTGAGAAGCCTTGCCCTAAGCATGGCCTGCTGGTCTTCGCTGTATTCCACCCTCGCTGTCGCTAGGTTGATCAGACCCCGTTCCACTGGATCCTTCTCGTTGTTGTAGATGTAGACGTAAGGTCGGCGAACCACCACGTACCGCGTCACCCAGCCGGCGGTCTTCTCCTCTAGGAAGTTGAGGTATCCTCGACGAGACACCACAGGACTGCAAAAAAAGATCAAGAGTTACATTACTCAGTAATATTGAAAGCAATTAAGAATTCCTAAAGATATAAAAATTATTTTTACAGTTTGCTGTAGCAATAGAGTAAGAATTTAACCTATGGCTGAGCTAAGAAGAAAGTTAAAACTTGTATGAAGCAAATAGCGGAGATATTTCAGATTATTATAGAGTACATGTACATGTATGTCCCCCAAAACACGAAAATCAAGAATGATCAATGTTTGTATCAAAGTTATACTTGATAACTGATACATAAATATTTCACGTATGAGTGAGAAGAAAAAAATTCAAAGAAAGGCCCCCAAAATATAATTTACTAATTTGTATTTGAATTTCAAAGAGAAAATCTCAATTTTCGAAAGTTCGCTTTCTGTTCTGGTATATTTTATCTAAATTTCGCATATTTTGATCAACAATTTTAAAGGGGAATCCAACCCAAATAAAAACTTGTTTTAATAGGGAAAAGAAAAATCAGACAAGTTGATAGGTGAAAGTTTGAACAATATTGGACAAACAACAAGAAAGTTATGAAGTTTTTAAGTTGTAAATATTGGTAATCACTATACCCATGGAGACTTCAAATTGGCCGCATATGGGATGTCATAGTGATGTAAGGCAAGGACTACTCTTCCATGTACTCCAATACATATTTTGGCTAAAATGTCATTTTTCCCAAAAGTTTTATTTCAAATTATATTTTTCTTTCATGAGGACATAAAACAATATACTACCTGGGTTATATTTAGATTACCGCCCCAGGGGAATGGGTATTTAGGAAAAAAACACAAATCCTTGATAATAAAGTACATGGCCTATGGGAAAGTTGTCCTTGCCCCTTGTCATAATTTACTCACTCAGTTGCCAATTTGAAATCTACATAGTATTAGTGATCTCAATTTTAAAGCAGCTATAACTTTCTTATTGCTTGTCGGATTTCTTTCAAACTTTCACCATTCTGTTTAATTTATTTTTTTCCTTCCCAACACAACATTTTATGGCCAAGGCTGGATTCCCCTTTAAAGAAAAGTTCACACCACACACACAAACAAATAAAGAAGAATGTTAAGACAAGTGTTTCATATATGTATACATGAATTGCATCAGGGTCCTGTAATGCAAAGGTTTATAACGATTAATTGTAGGTAGGCTTGATCAAAAGGGATTGTACATTGTAGTCAATCTAATCATTCATTAAAAAATGTTCTACATGTACATGTATGTTGATTGCTAAGTTTTGTGTTATGGACCCCTAATCAGTCTAAGAATGCCTTTATTTGGCCTTTGGGTATTGCATATAGGCCCCGGGGGGGGGGGGGGGGGGGGCCACTTCCATTGACGAGTTGATACCATGCGCGACCATGGGGTCTCGAAAAGCACCCTTAACACATATTTTCCATATTCTGAAAATGCACCCCTTTACAAGACAGTATTGGCGTGAAACCCTACCCTTAACAAGTATTGGAAACAAAACGATACTCTTGACAAGTATTCCCTGAAATGAACCCCTAAACAAGTACAGCGATATGTCACGGGTCCGTCGGTCGTCGGTTACTTTTACACATCACTTGGTTTAGAACGGCCCTACCTTCCACACGTCGCGCAAATCGGACTCTAAACACGTAGTGTTGGGGCAAAAAGGACATCCTTTATAAAACATTTTAATTTTGTTTTATCATCCCCGCAAATTTGACCCTAAACACGTAGCTTTCCTAACGAAATAGATACAATTTTTTCATTATTTTTGTGTTTTTGACACCCTTATCACGTTACGTACATGTACGTAACGTGCCCTATCTTGAAAAAGACATCCTTTTTACGTGTTTTTTTGGTCGCGCATGGTATCCACTCGTCAATGTAAGTGGCCCCCCCCGGAATATAGGCATTCGCAGGTGGATGAAATTCAAGGAAATGTGTTAATAATGGTGTTCTTGCACTGACAACACTAACAATATAATCCCACAGCAAAACAGGTAATTATGAAAAAAAAAAATAGTGAGTTTAAATATTTCATATTCACCAGAAATATTCACATTCAAGACAACTTCAATCCGATTCAAACCACAATACAATATTCAACTGGAGATAGAAAATACCATTTCCATATTTGAGGCTTTTTTCAAGTTCCTTCCCGTTGAAGTGATTTCAATTCTACCTTGCTTACGATTTCAAAATTGTAAACACTTAAAGCTGAAAATATCATCAAAACTCTTTTCTTCTTTACTAGAATCATCACAGAAATAATATCATCTTCATAACCAAATTCATTTTTTTAAAGCCACCCAAGTGACTTCACCATCTTCATAAATTAATTCATTTATGAAAAGCCACTCAAATGAATTCATGAATTAATTTGCTGCAATTAGAATTCTAAACTTTTAATAGCATTATATTGACGGTAGTGTACATATACATTTTTGCTTTTAAAAGGTTTTATTCAAAGACATTAAGACGCAAAATATTTGAATGATTTCTGAAAAAGAATTGTCTGTAATTAAATTCGCGATTAGAACATACATGTACATGTATAAGTAATTCGAACATTTGCATTTGTGCTCCAGATGTGTCTGTTCCATGCAACTACATGATTTTCTAAACTACAGTGTACATTTGGTATTAGACTTCTTGGCTTCTTTATTTAATTTTTTTTTGCAGAGATACAGCACTTGGCAAATTTCAGGAGGGGCACGCAACTCGCATGCCATTTTCAGTGGGTGTAATAAAAGGGCAAAAGAAAGGAAGGAAAGGGGAAATTGGGAAATTACATGTAAGTAATATGATGAATAACCAACCAAAGAAGCACTGCAATTTCAGCAAACACCAGATTTTAGGAGCGTAATTAAAGCACCTTTTAAATATAACATTAAAAGAGGCCCATTTTTGTACATGCTGCGAAGCCGCAGGGACACTATTCATAGATATGCTATTGCGAAGATGTAACTGATCCTCAAATCTCATGAGTTAGCTTTATTTTGCCACATGCTTCAAATCTTGCAGCTTCTATAGCACTATCCGATTTCAATAAGAATGATTGATTGATAAAATGATCAGGGAATTAAATCATACAAACATTCAAAGAAACCAACAGACACAAATCAAGCACAACAGCAAAACAACTTGCAAATCACCGTACCTTAAGCCGGAGCTACATGTAAAAGGATAGGGACAGAGAAATAAAATCAGAAGTGAGATTCAAGGTGGGTGAAAGCAATAAAACAAAGTATATGTAAATAAATAAAACTAAAAGAAAATAAAAGGAAATACATAAGATCTGGATACAAAATGCTTAACAGGTGATGGGTATTTTAAAGGGGGAAACTAAAGAGAAGTCATGTATGTAATTTTTTTGGAAAAGATATGAAACAAAAATGCATGCAACGGACTGTTCTAGTGACCTGCTTCATTTTTATATAGAGAGCTATTTGAAAATTACAAGGATAGATTTTAAGTCACAATATTCTTCTAGTCACCTGCTCTTAATGAACAAAGTGCAGTTTGAAAATGAAATAAAGTTACGATTTTTGATTACAATACTATTCTAGTGACCTGAAATCACAAACAAAGTGCTAATTGAAAACGAGGAAGGATGAATATTTCAAATCCACAAAACTATTCTTGGGACTTGTATGCTTTTTTGTTAAGGAGTGGTGTTTAAGATTTATACAGGGTTGTGATTTTTAAGTAACATAACAACACTGTTCTAGAAACCAGTTCAATCGTTTACAGAGTGCTGTTTTAATGATGTCCTTTATGGGCAGGTTTCTGAAATGTATAATTCCTTTAGATCTATTTAATAGAAACAAGTGATGGTGTTCAGGCCTTTCTATACAGGTGTTCACTTAAAGCAGGATCGGCTGTAGGCCTACAATCAATAAAGCTTGCAACACAAACTTCTAATTCTCACCTAACTCTGATCTCCTCCACCTCTGGCACGTAAAGAGGGCGGAGTCCACCCCGCCCCTTCTTTGCAAAGCCATCCCCGCATCCTGCCCCCACCGGTGAGGTGCAGTCATCGGCGGAACTCTGGATACCCGGCAGCTCGGTCGGGATGGGTATCTTGCGGCCCGTGGTCGGTGAGAGACAGCGGAGATCTGGGAGAGAGGAGGCTAGAGACTTGTTCTGCTCGTTGACGTTGCATTTGGAGGGGCTGCGGGGGGTGGGGGTCTCGATCTGAGGTGGGGAGTCTGCACCTGTTACTTGGAGTGTGACAGGCGGGATGTCGGCAGATTGCTATATAGGGAATGAAGAAGAGGAGAAATGGAAAAGGTACAGCATGTCAGATCTTGGCTTCTCATGTGGTTCCACGACATTCGCTTCGGCGACAATTGCTCTGCTCTAAATTCCACACACTAATGGAATAGCCAACTACCCTACCCTAGACCTAACCCTAAACCTTACATGAGAAGCTATTGCAACCCTAACCCTATATCTTAGACAAAATAGAGCCCAGAGCAGCTGTCGCAAGAGCAAATGTTGTGTCATCTCTCAGGTCCTCCGCTCATATGCTCTAAAAGCTGCATAATACACAGTGATTTTACTTCCACAAATTTTCAGACTAAACAAACTCAGCATTTAATTCACCTTCTGATATTCATTATACACAAGTCCAAAGTAAATGGACATACAATGTACTGTAGATGAGGGTCGGTGGGTCTTCACAGGTATTTCTATGGAACATACCTTAACAGCCGGTGGGCTACGCAAGGGTAGCTGGCTCTGCGTCAGTAGCTTGAGGCACTTAGCGATAAGCTCCTGTCCTTTCACAGAGTCGCCGCTAGCCACGCCCCCTGCCCCGTCGTCCGCGGAGACAGCGCTATCCATGGAGGAGAGGGTGTCGGACTGCGTCATGTTGGATGCTGTGACGTTGTCCCCGGTGACAGAGGATTCCATGGACAGGCTGCGAGTGTTGTACTGCTCCTGGGCGATCTTCTCATGGAGGAGGAGAGAATGACGAGCCTTCTCAACCTAGGAACAAATAAATTAGTAACATATTGAAAAGTTTAGTAAAATATACTCAAATACATGTACACGTACATACTGACCAAATCATAAAAGTGTAATACTAGTATTATATAATCAGTAGAATAGAATAGAAAAGGCTTCTTTATATTTTTAATCGTTTGTATCAATTTCATTGCTCTTAAAAACAGGCCCCTGTGCCCACCAAGCCAGGCCTAGCAAATGCATTAAGGCAAAAAAGACAGGCTTGGGTCATATATATATATCTTAAACATGTATTTGTATACTCAATTCAATTCAAATTTCATGCAACTCTCACTTCTTCTAATCTGCTAAGTTTCTCCAGCTCCCATTGATGGTCTAGGATGAGAGAGTCAGCTCTAGGTCTCCACCCTTTCAGGTTCTCTTCCCCGCGGACGTAGGTCCCTGACGTATCAATCACCTTTCTCATCCTCCGTTGGGTCCCTACAAAAGTGCAATGAACCCAAATTATAGGAGTTAATGACTGAAATGCAGTGATAAAACAAATATTTCTTTTATCAATTAGCATATGTTATACAACCTCATGGCAGTAAAAGGAAAAATTTGCAGAGGTCTAATAAATTACATACAATTGTTGAGGTGATAAAGCTAGCATGATTATTATTTGAAATTTTTGAACTTGTAGTGAAAAAAAAATGTTGTTGAGTTATTTTCTAACTTAAAATTTGATCTAATCAGGAAGTTTGATCTTTGAATTTTTAATGAATCAATATATGACCCTTGAATTTTTACAAGTGACCTGTACTTTATTTCATTAAAGATTTAAAGTCTGAGTAAGACTGACGATGAACACCCACAGCCTTGCTTAGAAACATTGCATTTGTTCTCCATTCCAAGCAGGTGCTGCCACTACATTTAAATTCATTGGGACAATAATTTTTGTTTCAACCGCATTTGATTAGCTTTATATTCTTCAAATTGAAAACATTAGAATTGTATTTTATTGATACACTTTTCCTATCAATTGTAGGTCAGACATGAATGAGGACTTATCTTTGAAATTAGACATTCAGTTCATGATGTCATGCTACCTTAAATTCTATTGCTGCAATGTCAGTTGCTCTAACAAGGCCATTTTATTGTCAGCAATCAAAAACATATCAAACCTTGCTTTACCTTCTTTCAAAAAATACCTGTCAACCTAGTCGTACACATTATTTTCTACAGAATTATATCTAAAATGCATCATAATGCAGATTAATCCTTTTGCATGCAATAACTGGTGCTTCAAATTCAGTGCTAAGCAGGTGTTAGCTTTCTCAGGAACAAGGTGTTTAACACTCAAAATCGGTGTTTAACTTCTGTATTAATAATTGCAGTATTAAGGAGTTAAAGATGAAAACCGAGTGTAATACCCATCATCAAGGCATTAATAATGGTAAAATTAAGATTTTAGGATTTAACACTAACACCTGACTTAACACCAAACTTCAAGCACAACTATAACTTTTTTTGCATGCATATACATGTCATTTACGCACTGTCATGTTGATAATCTCATGCAATGTAGGGGGATGAAATCAAGATTAACTGCTTTAACCAAGTTACGACAGGGAACCACTTGAAGCATTATCCAATAACTGTATCAAATTGGCAACATTATTTTTCATTCATTGCATTGTTCTTCAGATTAAAAAATGTACAGTATATCTGAAATGAATTTCAGAAGTTACAACAGTTGCCAATTTGATTGGAAAACAGTGATTTTCAACTACATGAATATACAGTATATCTGAAATGAGTAAAAATAATTTCAGAAGTTACAAGAGTTGCCAATTTACTTCGAAAACAGTGATTTTCCTCTTGCCTATTCACCAATTTTACGACTTATTTTCCAACAAGAATATTAAGTATCTACATGTAAATGACAAACAGCCATGCCATCAAAATGGGCAGAGTACAATATATATATTTTTTTTCTTTTTCTGCTCCATTATTTGGTTCTTATTTTCTTTTGAGATCTGCATCAAGTATGTCAGATTTGTCATAACTGGTTTTAAGTCAGTAATCATGATCAATAAAATATGAATATCAAAATTGAAGTGTGGCATAACATCAGTGAGGTACATGTACATGCAAAAAACTACTTTTTTTTATTACCGAGACCATGCGTGATATTAACTGTCCTTTTAAGGACCAGACGGTGCTGATGTATATTACATACAAAATGCAGGGGAGGGTTTCATGCAGTAAAAAATAAAAATAAATAAACTTTAAAGAAAAAAAGAACTCCATTGTCTGTATCTGCAATGGAGTCTTGAATCTAGTGATGGCAAAAAAAATTAAGGCGGAATATAGCATACTTTTCGAATTTGAAACTGGTATATATACATGTAGTGTACGTACTGTACATGTATCAGTGGTACATGTCTTTTCAAACAAATGTAATCAATTATTTAAAGATTTATACCTTTCGCAAAATCATAGGGGTCTATAACGCATAACCTTATTTGTAACCTTTACATGTAGTTTATAGAAACATGATGAGATGATGGTGAAAAGTCAATTATGCCGGGGCTAGAGTCATTAAAATCTTTTCCTGATAGTAAATTGTGTCCAAAAGGTAAACCAAATTTTTCAAAAAGTCATATGATATTTTTATATACATGTAAAATGCACAGTCATTTGCTATATAGCTCCTTCTGATCTACATCATTTATTCTATTTGGCTGTATAATGCTGAATATTCGATTCTCCACATTAGTTTCTGTTTCAAGAGATTTAAAATTTTACGTGAAACACAGATTGGTATTATTATGAAAAAATAACAATATAGGATTTATGTAGCGCACCTATCCACCCTGTGACATGTAGGCGCTCAAGGCACTCCAACATGTATATTACCCCGGCTAAGCTTGTCTACCGATTCCGGTGTTCACAACTTTCTGAGGAATTACTTCCTGCCGGTACCCATTTACCTCACCTGCGGGTTGAGTGCAGCACAATGTGGGTAAATTGTTTGCTTAAGGTAAAAACGCCATGACTTGGAATCGAACCCACATCCCTCAAATTAAAAGATGAGAGTCTTAACCACTAGACCATGACGCCCACACAATACTTTAAAATGTTTCTATATCGAGTAATTATGTGGAGTATGGGAGGATTATTCACATTTTGATGGTGATACTGCATACAAGAGATATTTTCTGAATAGGGACAATTTTTCTACTTCAGATCCTTAGAGATCCAAATTGTATTGAATAGAAACTACATGTAGGCCCCTTTTCTTTTTTTATTTGTTGTTTATTGTTGTTTTCTTTTTTTTCTTTGGGAAGTGGGGAGCATTTTGTACTTTACAAGAAGTAGATTTGCAAGAGGAGTGGAAATATTGACTTTTCCCACAGCATAAAGCTTTTTGGCTGGTGGTACCATATTTCAAAATCATTCAAATCAGAGAGGAGGAACACAAATAATAAAAGCTTTAAAATTGGCATTGATTACAAAGTGTTGTGTATTTTAGGTAATAAGTCATATGCCGAAGAGTGAACTATAGCTGTTAATCATCTAAGTATCAAATCTAAAATCTTGATATCAAGACTTGATATAATGATTAGGATTTAACCAGGATTAAGTATGAATATCAGAAGACAAGATGCATAAATAATTTTGATTAAAAATAATTTTGAAAAGGAGAAAGATTTAAAGTTTCGTGCTATGAAATGTTTGAATAGTTTTAAATCCATGTGCAAATCAGAAAGATAGATGGAATTATATGTCATGTGCATTTGGATTATAGTTTACTATATAAATTTTGTCAAGTTATCTACACATTACAGAGTGTAAATAAGTCATAAAAATGTATAATGGAATTGTATGGGATCCACCTCCCCTAGGCTCCGCCTACCAAAGACCAAGAGGAGAACAAGAGACCAGTTTGCACGAAGACCATAAAGTAATAAGAAACATAACATGATTGGCTAATTGAGAGAAACATGTAGCATTGTCCTCTAATGCATCTTAACGTACATGTACAAATTGTATAGCTGATTATATGTTAAGAAAGGTGTACATGTACATCATCATACATTCAATCTGTGTAGATACACAGGCTTTTTAAAGTGACTGATTACTCTAACTTTAATAATACTAGAAAATTGGCTAGGCTTGTCAGTGCATCACTTAAGCGAACTTCCACTCGGGTTCAAATGAAGCTTTATGCATTTGGCCAGCTACAATATAGATGTATGTACACTGTATGTGTACCCTAAGTGATACAGATATGATTCCAAAGAAAGAATCTCATGTTTTTTTGTTTTTCTTTTCTTTCATTTTTCTCAAATTTAATGTTAGCTAGGATTTCACATCAGATCTATAGTACGAACATAAATAAATTGCAAACCGAGCAAAAACAATGAAATCAAAAGTGATACGGGTATTACCGTAGATTAAGAAAGATCAATAAAAGCTGTGTATTGATTGAAAAGTGAATAAACAGGGCAAAATCAAAGTAAATTGGCAATAAGTTAAAGAGACAGTAAAGCCACCGAGTAATAAATGAATATTTTTGTGAGTTTTTACCCTCTGAAAAAGATATTCTGAACAGTGAGGAGATCTCAGATTTCATATCTTGATATACTTCAACTTATTAAACTTGCTGAAGAATATCATTCTTTTGCTGATTTTTTTTTCATATTTCAGGGACATCATTCAATGACAAACATTAATACTGAATGCATACATTTATAAATGTAGTTACAAATTGATATTATCCCAAAAGTAATATTACATGTATATCACTGAAATTTAATTTGGTGCATTTCTACAAGGGAACATAATTTTTCAAGTGTGAAACAAAAAGAAATGGATCAGAAGTTGTGGAGGATGAAGAAAATGCAAAGTCACCTTTTTTACTTCAATATACTGATAAAGATTTTGATATTAATACAAATGAATTTCTTTGAGCAATTAATCCTATTGGTAGAGTACTTTGTTTTTACACATCAGAAAAAAAACTAATTTTTGAAATTCTTTTCATGAATCATAAAATTAATGTAAATTCTGATAAATTCATGTGTATTTAATATTTTACACCTGCATGTAGTAATGATTTTTTTTTATTCTTTGTTTTTCTTTTGGCCAATTATAAATGGCAGAGCAGAGAGGCAATATTTTCAGTCTTTTAATCTCTCTTCCAGACTTTTGCTTAAGAATTTTTATCTTGAAGAGAAGACAGAACATGAAATAATAGAACACAAAATATAGGAATATACAAATATATACCATACCAAACAAATGTACACCCATATATTGGAATAACTCATGGCTCTTGCAAGGAGAGTTTAGATATACACGCTAATACAAGACAGCGGCTCATAAGAATAAAGAACTATGCCACATGTAACAAAAAATACTGAAGAGTGAGGCCTGAAAGCAGAAGACTAGCATGGATTTGGATCTTACCACTTAAGAGAGGTGGGGACAAAGTCATGTGGTGAGGGGAGGTGGACTCCAATAAATCCCGCAGATCATATTGACTGAATGACTTGCCTGGCAAAAGGGGATTCATTGTGTTTTTGTCATCAAATGGTGTTTTTAACGACACAAACAAAAAATACAAATAAAAACAAACAAAAAAACAGAAAAAAATATGTAGGCGTATCCAAATGGATATTAATTGAAATTAAACGTTAATCACAAAATTAATGTAAATGATTAAAATGATGGGTTAGCAACAGAAACGGGTCGAGTCAACGTAAAAATAAACAGAAGAAGCGTATGAGATAACGTGGAGGAGTTAAAAGAAACGATGGAGAGAAAAAGAAGACAAATGTATGAGATTGACTGGTCCAATGTTGAAACAGCAATAAAAGACCAATAAAAGAAGCCACTTTTTAATAAATATCACAAATATTATCACTGAAGTCTACTGTCCTTGTGCACATAATGCACAACTTCATTGTAATACATTTTACTTTTTTGCTTTCTCCATTTCTTCCACCTTATATTTCAGTTAATATCAAGGTACATGTAAATCAACAGGGCATACTATTTTTTATTTTGTTTGTAATTGGCATTCCAAAATAACAGCCATGTCTTTTTATAAGGTTCCATTTTTATAGGAATCAAGTTGCACTGGAACTATGACTGAGTGGTAATATCGATTTTTTTCGAAGAAATATTTGAAAGAAAATTGAAAGAAACGATGTGAGGTTTATTTTCAATGAAATAAGAAGAGTGACCATGGAAACACAAGGACAACGGACGACTAGAAGACATTCTGGCAAAAAATGTAGCAGGCAAAAATACCTTCAAAATCTGTTGCTAAGCGAGTGCCTGTCATACACGACAAAACAAGAACATTCCATAAATGCTAATATTTTTTTTTCTCATTTTTCAATGGATACCTCGGTGTTAAAGAAAAACAACGTAAAATATAAGATACAGATCACATTAGACATCAACCCAAAATATAGAAGGGGGAAAAAAGTGACAAAAATTGGTTTCTAAAAGACAATGAAGAGGTGGAGATGGATGTGTTCTAAAAGAAACAAAGAGATCTACATTGATGGTGGATGAAACAATGGAAGGAAGAAAAATCGTTCTTAATCAACCCATCTTGTGAAGTTTCATACATTTTTTGACGGTGACAGGGGTATCTACATGTAAGATGGCAAGATGAAATGTGTTTTTGGAGCAAAGGAAAAGGGCATGTCCAAACATCTTTCCAAATCTTAAAGATAAATGCAAACTTCCTAACCTTTAAAACTAACAAATAGGGATACTTTTGACAATATATCATTTTTAAAAAGTAGCATTTACTGTACCATGATTGTTTAGTACAATACTTAGAAATAGAAAAATTATATAAAAAAGGGTTAAAATTCACATTTACTCCTAAGAATTTAGAAGAGTCAGAAGGTATGTTAATATGCATCAGTCTATGATTAACTAATTGAATGAAAGATTTTCTCCATAGATAAATGATATCAGACATGAAATGACTATGCAAAGATATTAACTGTTAAAAAAGGATTGTAGTTAATCATAAATACAAGTTATACAGAATAAACAATCTCCTTTTATTATGAACTACAACAACTTCTCGTGTTATGCTTTGTTATTACATCCGCCCCATCCTCCCCTGGAAAAAAAGAAAGCAGCCTAATCTAATATGAAAATAACTTGGAGTGAATGATCTTCTTTTATTATGAATAGTACACCTATTAAGGATTTGAAGATTTACCAGCCACTCTCCAGATAAGAACTGTGATCAATCCAATACAAATTCATTGAGATTAAACTATCTTCTATATTGAAAAGAATACTTATTGAGGATGACTTTTCTTTCCCCCTTGTCCCTAATAAGAGGAATAGCGATTTATCAAAACAAGTTTATTCAAAGTGATTGAGATTTATTTGTCCCTTTTTGCTGCTATCCTCATAGATTTCACTACTTTACTGATCTGTTTGTGATTCTTATGCTGAGAAAAACAAAATGACTTGAATTGAAAGACTAGAGCTTCTTAATCATAACTATGGTAAATATAAAAAAAACCCATATGAATGCGCCCTTGGAAGACGTTTGGACAAGCCCCGCCCCTTGAAGAACATTAGCATGCCGTGGCTAAGGTGGTGCGGTCTCGAATTCTAGATGGGTTCATTAATCGTCAAAAGGAGGCTAATTAAAGAGGAGGCGTAAATCATCGTGTCATACCGTTTCTCCCCCACGCTATCCACTGCCACATGTCTGCATGGCAACGTGGTAAAAATTATGAGCAAATTTAATCCAGGTTTGAAAACAAATACATTCACAAAAAAACAGTATTTCACCCTTGTTCTACCTACATATTATTACACTAATGGATAAGAATTTCATAAATGTTATTTACAATGCTAAACAAGAAAATATAATTCTTTTTTATTATGTGAAATCACTGGAACAATTATCAAACAAAATTGAAATCTCTAGCATCTCTCACATAATTATACTGATTCACTTTCAGAAAATAATAAATGGGGGTCATATTTCCTCACATACTCTAAATTATTCCCAACCTCCATGAAAGACACCGATACAATGCACACAGTTATTATGCTTTGTGTTCTTCAGACACAGAGAATCATACCTCTTCATAGAGAAACAACATTAATAAATGAATAAGCATAATGTGGGCAATAATCTGCAAAGAATATCAATCTTATACATGTACATGTAGTTTTATTTGTATAAGTGCTATTATCTAATAGACTCAGTGAAAAAGAATTATACTGATATAAAATTTAGTTTCAATATTCCTGTAAAAACCCCCTCAAAATTAAATACTTTGATGAGTATGTTTTACGTATTAAGAGGATGGCAATAGAAATGTAGTGTGAATATAATACCAGAATATTGATAGTTTAAGCTGAATAGATATAAGACATTTACAAAAATGCAAAATAATGTAGTGCTATGAATAAAAAAATATATTAAAATTTTGCTTCACAGTATTGCAAAATAAATGTAAGTTTCATAATTTAAACAAAAAGTTAAATACAAGTACATTGATTATAGTAAGGAAGAGATCTGTGTGGTGAAAGTCATGTGACAAACAATCAATATAAAATGATTGAATTATTTGACAAGAAAACTTGAAAATAAGTGGAGATATCAAAATTTCTGGAACTGAATAAAGTGATTTAAAGTTCAGGTACATGTACATGTACATATCAATAGTACTGAAATTGAATAGCAAACTTAGAAAAAAAAATCATAATCTTTCATTAAACATTATTGCTTGGGATACAATATTTAAAGAAAACAAATTTGAATTGTAAGTTGAATTGCCCACAACTGGGGAGTGAAAACTTTGATAATTGTGCCATGCAATCCCAAATGAGATAAAATTCACCTCATATATGAAGTGCATAATTTCCATGGATTAAAGATTTATATCTTGATGTCAATTATTAAATTATGCTAAACATAAATGAAATTCTTTTTTCAGACTTATTAAAAATCTAAAATTTCATTAAAAGTTACATGCAGTTAGAACGTGATGTTAGTGATTGTGCAACTGCAAGAAAATAAATTTAGTAATGTTATTCAACGAAAACATGATGCTTTCATCTTCCCGATCAAATGTATAAGCAAGCATTTCATACACTGACCATCAAGTTTTGTGATTCCCATAGATTTTACAGAGTGACTACTCTGTTCCAATAAACATTGCAATAACTTTTGTTTAACTTTCTGAAATACATTTTCATACTCTCTAATTCAATTTTTTCAGAAGCTCATCTAGGAGATTCGGAGATTGAATCCGGTTGAAAGAAGCAGCATAGATTTGAGGTGCCTCACATGTTAAATAAGCCATTATTTTAAGGCAGAGATACATGTATTTCTATGATTCATTAATGGCTCAGCATTATCAAAAGTTCTTATTTTCACAACTTCGCGGTGACCTTAATGTCCTTTCCACAGAGAATCTCCAAAGTCAGAAAGAATTTTTAGCGGAGGGTACAAGACCTTACCTGGACTTAGAGCCTCTGCAGACCTCAAGAGGGAAATCTCGTACACTCCTGTGACACTGTTGCTATGGTAACAAATCAAAAAAAAAAATGATTGAGAGAGTAAATGCATGATGTCAAGTTGGTGGAAGATATCATTATAAACAAAATCTTATATAATGAGGAACCACATACCCCAGTAACAAATGAAATTGCATGACAAACTGCTGGATCCATTCCATCCATTTGATATGAGAAGCCACATACAGAGATGCCAACTTTTGGAAATCAGAATTAGGGAGGATTTGCAACCGACACCAAATTATGTGCGCGTAGCGCTCGACCCTTGCGGCCGGGGTCGAGGGCCCGCCTTAGGGCCCTGGAAGCTCTGGGTTTCTAGATGCTCTCTGGTGCAATCTGACCCTTATTTTGGAGCATTTCACATGTTTTTAAAAAAACATTGTTCCCACTTTTTTGACATAAAAATAAAAATATCAAATATGCATTTTACATGTAAAAAAATGAGGGGACAATAGAAGAAAAGTACCTGTTCAACTATAATAATGAGGAATTATCCTCTTTATTATTATTAAAGCGCGGGTAACGTCTTCCTCCTCGCTGGTCCCTTGCTTGGTGAAATAAGTCAACAGGGTACTAGTGGAGCTCGAAGATCTCGTCTTCGCAATGTCCGTATGCCGTTTGCGCTTCCGAATATCATCACGACCTCCGTGCTCAACTTTAATGTCCACGCTGCAAATTGTGCAAAATGCATGGTAGATTCCTCTTTCCGACTTCCGAATACACGGGTACTGGAGACTGTATTCAGTCTTATACTTCTGAGACCATTTCTTGGTCTTTTTTTGTTGATTTTCCGCCATTTCGTGTCAATATCAACCCATCAATACGCCGAAATCACACACCGATATTCCATCGCACGACTCGACAAATCCAGCGGCCGCGAGCGCACACGCCTCGCGAAGCTAGCCGGGCCTACCGGCCTGGTGCACAGTGGATTCCTGTTGGGCATATCACATGCACCAGCTTTTCGCTGCTCCTTATTTGTCTGCCTTTCACACAGAATTTAGTAGCAGCGAAACGTAATGGAGTTACTACATGCTTAAGTCAGCAGACGATACATGTACTTCCAATCCAATTTGATCAATGCAAAAAAAATCGTAATTTCGGGAGGATAAGGATGGTAATCGTAAGGGCGGGAGTTGGGATGAATTTTCGGGAGCCTCCCGATGAAATCGGGAGGGTTGGCATCTCTGCACATACCCCAGTAACAAATGAAATTGCGTGACAAAATGCTGGATCCATTCCATCCATCTGATGATTAAGAAACCATAAACCCCAGTAACAAATTAAATTGCGTGAGAGTATGATAACATTCCTACCTGTCAGATGGTTTGTAGTAACTGCTACCAAAGAGGCTACGGAGAGAGCGAGATGGGCTGATCCGAGCATCTCTCTCATACATCTGAAGGCATATATCCTTGGTGATACAGGCCGATTGAGCGCAGTTATCCAACTGAGTGGGGAGAAAAATAAAAGATGTCAATTAATAACATTAGTTACATTACACTGTATCAAGGATTAATGGCCTGTGATGCATGTGAAATATTTTTAAGTTAGTTTGAATTTTCATTGATTGATAAGAGAACAGAATAAAACTAACCTCTAGGTATCCTGATAGTGTGAGATAGACCATCTCACCATAGGGCGTGACTCGGTTCAGAAGAACAGAATTATGAAGAGAGCTATCCCATGCTGCTTCAAAACGGAAACAGGTTCTGAAAAATGGAGAAAAGAAATATGTCAAATAATTATAGAATGAAGGTTTTATGCAAAAAAATATTCAAAAATTCAGAATTGATATGAATTCCCCCCTCCCCACCACAAGTATCGATATTTGAGGGGAAAGACAAATGTTTATACGTATGTAGCAAAAGCGATGCAGATGTTGCCAGGAGCGATAAAGTGTTCAGAGGATAAAACATATATAAATATCAAAAATATAAAAATGATAGCATATCATAAGCTCAAATGAGAGTGGCTATGTTCACAAGATTGAGCACAATGTAAACAAACAAAAAACATTCTTTAAGATTCACTGCTACCTGAACTACAGTGTATAAGGTACCTTATAAAAAGTCTGTGCCTCGTCTTTTAGCAGTTATCTTGCTACTAAAGCACTATGTGTCTTTTCATAGTGGCTTTCCTGCAGCCCCTATTGAAAGGCGGCTTGTGGGATTCTAATGCGATACACATGACTATGTTTCTTGACAAGGTACCTAAAGTTTGCAGTTTTAAGTACTGGACAACAGAAGCTTTACAGATCTAACCTATTGTCTACTGGTATGGGGTGGTTCCTAAACGAACCTTAGTAATGCATAATTTAGAAGTAAATGGGTTAAATTTATTTATACCTGTCATCTCCTGGTAGTGTTGTATGGCTGACTGGTAGGAGGTTTAATGATAGGACCGTCATCTCATCATCAGGTTCGGTCACTTCTAATGTGGTACGAATACGACCTGTAAGGGGTGACATATGAAAACAGGATTATCACAAACAAGTGTTCATGGCTGCAGATTCAACAGGCAACAGTTTCATTCAAGTAGCCGTCCATTTTTTTAAAAAGAAGCACAAAGAAAAATGTACTATGTACATTTATATCTGCTAGTTTGTAAGAACAACAAGTAATTTTGGGTAAGCTTTGATTATTGTTTTCCTTGGAAAAAAAAGCTGGAATATGAGCGCATGGTAAACAATCACTACAGCCTTATTGGACCAAGAAATTTAGTTTGGCTATAAATTTATAACTTGATCATTTCTATATCATATTTCCCTACAGCAAACGAAAATTGAAATTGTGGTTATCAGAAAAAAAAAAATTATATCAATGACTTCAAATTCTCTAACATCTTTCATCATTATTCTATACCATTAAACATGTACATCAGGGCCCCGTCTTACAAAGATTTACGATTGACCCCATTGACCTCAACTATATGGAAATACATCAATGTCATAGTGTTTTCCGCAGGAAATTTGCACACATTCTTTTGTAAACTGGGAGAAGCATACTGAATTTTCAAGATAACGATAAATGTATGAATATACATCGTACTGAACGTTTTGAACATGCATTCTAGATGTTGACATTGCTGGCTTTCCATAGTTGTGTTTGATCGGATCAATTGTTACTCTTTGTAAGACGGGACCCAGACCTCTTAATATGCAGGACCTTCCTGAAATGATAGAGTCAGCAACCTGTCCATCAAGGACCGAGTTTCCTCCAGCTCCTTGTGGGCTTGGCTTGCAGGCTTCACAAGTACATACATGTACATGTACCTCAAGTTTTTGACTTGTGTTTATTTTTAACGGATATGCCCCAGAACGACTAGCCCCATATATTCACTTTCTACAAGTTCCCTGAAATCTCTCTACAATAATTGTTGGAAAAATGACTTTTGTTATCATCTATACAGTATTTTTGTTATCATCTAGATATCTTTCATATGTAAATACTATTAACTTTTGTTAAATTGTTATGTAGTCATTGTTTATATATATATATTACAGAGTATATTTAGTAGACTCACGATTGTTCATTCTTAACTAACAAGTTAAGAAACATGTTTCTATCTATCTAGACTAGAAGGGGCCAGACTTGACTAGCTTTCATGCTATTTTCTGGTTCCTATTATCCTTGCTTTTCTATGTATTCATAACTGATTGTCTGTAAACTTGTAAATTGGTATTATCATTGCGTTGGATAATAAATAAATTCATTCATTCATTCATTATTTGTCTTCTACTTTGATTTCTTTGTTTAACATGTGTCAATGGAAATTTGAAATAAATGAAATGAAATGTATAACCACTAGCCCCATAAACTCACCTACTACAAGTTCTCTAACATCTTTCCAAAGGAGTTCCTCTGTAGATTCATGGAGGATGGTGATAGCAATCCTTCTCTGGATACCTTGATGAAGGAGGAACACTCCACTACAAGGCATGTCCTCAGTGTGGTCTACATATGATGATAAATACCTAGAGAGGAAAAAATTAGAGACAATTTTTTGATTAACAATTTCTCTCTTTAAATATTGGTGAATACTTCATTACAAGGCATATTCTCATTGTGATCTACAAAATGCTAAATACCTAGAGAGAGAGAAATTTTTTTTTGAATGATTTCTTAATTGGCAAATTTTACTGGAAATATTGGTGAATACTCCATAACATGTTCTCAGTGATCTATAACTAGAGTAATGAATACATACACAATACAAAAATCACAAATCAGAAGTAATTTCATGATCAACACTTCCTCTTTGGAAATTTGGTGAAGGCGGACCTTCAGGTAATAAGATCACGTGGTGATTAGATGAAACAAATTATCCTAATTGGAGATTCCCAAACTTGAAATTATACCACGTAGTTTTACACCAATAAATGTATAAACCTTATCTTTATACATGTACATATGCCTTAGATAAGGCCGGGGTAATAATATTGATAACAACGCACCTCGGAATAGGATATATCTAGATAGATGGCGCTATATAAATGCCTATCATTATTATTATAAGCATTTGACCTTTGTAAATTCCAAACATTTGTATTTGTATTCAATATACTGTATCCTAGGATACTCTGCCATTAATCTTGTTATCTGTATTTTGTGCTTGCATCATCCTTTCTCTTTCTGCAGGATGGGAGCCTTTATCTATTCAGTCATATTCTGTAATGTTATAATTTGATTGCACATGTATTATAATAATAATAATAACAACAACAATCAATGATAATAATTTAATTCATTAGGCCTGAATAATTTTTTTTTTTGACTGGTGCCTGCCCGGGATTTTATCATTCATAGCCTTTGGCGACACTAAATTTCTTATGGATTTGTTTATATTAGCAGGACACCGGTCTGGACAAATTTGCAACGGTGACAGCCATCGTCGAGCGGGCACCGGTGGACCGCACCTTTCAACTCGGGCCTAGAATTCATAGACAGGTGGTCCTTATATACAATTGGTCTTTCTTAAAGGTGTTCCTTCTATGTAGGTGGCCATTAGAGCAGGTTTGACTGTACTTACTCTCCAGACGGCGCAAGCTCACAGATGTCAAAGTAAACTAGAAGGTCATGTTTGGAATGGAGATGACTGGTGCTGGCTGGTGTACTGATCAAACCCATCCTTGGAGATGGAACTAAAAAAATGAAAAAAATGAGAGGACAATACGATGAGTTCATCAATTCAAGATAATTGACCATAATTTGTAGTTTGACCCAATAACTCTTGAAGGAGAAGCATCAAAATCATAATATACATTAGGGACCCGTTTCATAAAGATACAATTTTGTAACTAGCATGGATTTTCATTGGCTGCTGAGTACTATGGTTGCCATGATGGCATACAAGTAGATACATGTACTGCATGGAAAGGGCACCAACGAAGATTGTACACAATCTGAGCCTATTTTACATGCATCAGTAATTTGATCTTTAATTCTATGGTCAAGAATTTGTTAATGAAAATGATCACTACAATGGAAATGCAATACATGTATGCACATTTTGAAAATGTCAAACTTCAAGAAATAAACTGTCTTTCAATCTTTAGTTTAATATAAGTTTTATTTTGTTCTTTTTAGGGTCAGCAACTTTTAAGTCCCCCATTGGACTTCTCATCTGATCCTCATCCATATATTTATTTATTGACAATATTGTATATTGAAATAATTGTCATTCCTAGTATGTCTGATATGCATGTGTACACATACTGTACATGTACTATACAGCTTACTTTCAGTTTGGGATCCAAGATTTAGAAATTTAGCTAAAAGTATATATACCAATATGTATCTTCAATGGGTGATTATCAAAATATAAAGGGGGCACACATCCCCTCACGTCCCTGCCTGGATCCAACAGAAAGAATAAATATATAAAAGAAATTTTAAATTGACCGAGGCCATAATACCTTACCTGGTGTGGCCATAGGAAGTGTGCATGGGAAACTCCTTTTAAGAGGTCTCAACCTGAATGAAATAAAATAAGTAAAGATAAGTATATGAATATCAAAATACAGAAACATTAAAAATTGATAAAGATTTGAGGATATACATGTATAGATACATTAAAAACATAGTCATATGCATGTAGTAATCATATACTGTCATAAAAAGGGTCATTTAATTCAATAAGCCAGTTCGTAGTTCCTTTCTGCTTATAATCAAAAGATTCTGCGCATGATCAGAGGAAGGTCATTGGTACTATGTAAAGTGACATGGTGGTTTAAAATTTAATGAGATAAGCACCAACTTTGATGTCTTGATTATTCATATATTCTTTTGAATTGTGTTTTTCATATACATCCACAAAAAACAACAATGCGTCCACGAACGACTGGTATTTCACAGTTTGCCAAGTACAATGTACATTGTGCAACATGCTATAATATGCATTCAAGGTAGAAATGCAACAAATACCTTCATAAAGTGTTCATTGAAGTGCTATTCTAGTCACCTGGTCTATTCAATTTCTTCATCCTGCTATGTAAGGCATGCTTACGTAATATCTTGCTTTGAAACCTGCTATCACAATGAAAGAAATGAAAGGTCATTTGACCAGAATTGTCCATGAAGTAACTACGAACTGGTCTATTGATTTATCCATCCCTATTGTACAGTAGCAAAATTTCTGCATGTGGACTTTGAATCGTCCTGTTTCATACTAACTATGGCAAAAAGAAGCTGAAAAAAGAAGCTGCTGAAAACTATGACAGACATAATACCTGGTGGTGGTCTGACTCTGGGTGTGTAACGGATGGGCTTGGTAATGACCAAAGACCTCAAACACGATTGGTGATGTCCTCAGGTAGTCAATGAACGCCCTGGTGACGGTGGTTGATATCTGGGGGTACCAATCACAGAAAATATCAGAGAAAAGAAAATAGACATCAAATAGAAAATTACTGAATACATGTATGTATATTTATTTTTGATAACTTATTTCAGAAAGTGTGATCTGACTTGGTTTTGATAATTAAAATACCAGTTTCGGATCATGCTTGCTTTAGTTATTCTACTTAATGAGGTTGTAATTACAAAATTGCTTTTAAAGGGACATGAATTTGAAAAATTACTCATGAAATATGTTAATTTTGACAAACTACATTTACATTTATAAAATATGACCTACTGTAGGTCATATTTTATAAATTTTTGATGATTTTGATGATACATGTACAAACCAAGTTACAGTACATGTAGGCTACATGTAACTTGGTTTGTACATGTATCATCAAAATGACATTTTCAGATCATGCTTGATTTGGGTAGAATATTGAATATAGTTGTAAGGATCACCCAAGGGAGAGAAGAAAATCTGTTTTCATGTATTACAGGTACATGTACCTGTAATACATGTTTAATACATGCACTATTCAAGGGACACTTAACATGTGGTCTTTAGACAAATGGTCTTTCTGTGCAGGTGATCGTTGAAGACTTGGCAACCACTTGTTTTTCAGTGAATAATTAATATAGTTTGTGGAGTTATGGGAAATACATGTACTAGAAGGTTTCTGAGAAGTTATATTACAAGATATTGGTTTCTTCTTGGTTTTATACATAAAACTGATTTGCTCTCGGTTGCAAACGATTCTACTAGCAATAAATTAAATGATTTACAATTGATACAGGACCTAGAATTGACTTGCTATTGATTTCAAACAATGACCTCTATGTTTGAATTGCCTATCTTTCAAAAGTAATATCGCTTCTATAACCATATTCATATAATATATCAAGACATTCATATTTCTTTATACAAAGTGATGGTATAGTGTGCATGGGTTAACATGCAAACATGCAAGTATACATGTACATGTATGTATAAATACATCTAGTGCAGCAATGACACAAGATAACTTTACAAGTACAGTATTCATCAGAGGAAAGAAAATGGAACATTCATTTTGCATTTCCCTTACAAATTTAATGCCTTTGTTTCATTAAGGTATAAAACCTACAAATATTGATTTTTTATTTTGCATGTCATGTCAGAACACATTAAAATGAATGATAATACATGTATAAAGCACACAATTAAAAGATGTGATCCAATAACTGACACATCTGTAGTCTGAAATCTATATTGTTATTAAAAGCTTTAAAACTGATAGGTTTAAATAATATTCTTAACTCAGGTCCTATAATGCCTATAATGTACATGTGTAGATTTTTTTAGGGTGAGGGGATGGTACAGTAAATGTACTTTGAACCACTCCATAAAAAAGGATTAAAAATGGATTAAAAATAATTATAAATAATTATACAATCTCTCAGTAGCTTTGGGACAAGTATTGTAACCGACTTATATGATGTGTGTCTAGAGAGAGGTTTATCAATAGAGGGCGACAGATGTGATCTACACGTAACAGTCAATTTGAAATTTCATGACAAATCAATCCATGAACGACGACATAATGGAACTGATACTTTACACATACATTTCACTTCAAAGTAAAATAAGTCTTTTTGCAAAATGAAAACAATAAGCAGCTGCAAATATCTGTAAATCAGAAAAGCATACGAAATGAAGAGTGCTGAACAGAAATGTTAAAAACCCAACTTACATCTTGTACAAAGTAAAAGCCGAGGGGCATACCGGACCGGCCCGAATAGTGACTGTGATTTTCAACCGATTGAGTAACAAACGCCCCTTGACCATGTAGCAAGCTGTAAAGCGAGCGAAAACAAAACGTTTGAAAATAAAAAAATCAATCTTTTGCTCAAACTTTTGTTTAGACAGCAGCACAATGAAAAAGAGATTTTAAAGGAAATAAAAGTAGAAAATTATATTTGCTGAAGTATATACGAGACATGAAATTGAACTTAAATTTAGAAAATGGATGCTGGAAAAAAATTCCTAGAAATCTCACTTGTATCTCTTAAGGATTCAACATTTTATGGTAAGATATTTCATGTTTCTTTTAACAACCTTCCAAACAATTTAGTCCAGATAGACAGATGTTTTTTCTTTCTCTTTTACTTCAGGTGGGGGATTTAAATTGCATATTATTTTCCTCAAGACCAAAAACTCCTAAAGATCCTGATAAAAACACATTGAGAAAAAGTGGGGTAGTGGAGTAAAATTAATTACAGGAAATCAAATAAGAAATACAAGCAAAGTATTGTTGTGAGCAAAATGCAAGTGACATGTCCATTCAATCCGCATACAAGAATCGCCAATCAAATACTAGGAAGAAACTGTATACAAAATAAAATGTGAATTCAATTTACAAGAAATAAATGAATGAACATTCAAGATAAAATCAAGGCAAAATCTGTAAAAGAAAATAAAATGACTCTAATCTCTCCTCATCAGTGCTCAAATGATTGTGTAGATTTTCCAACCATTGACAAAATTACTTTTCCCCAAACATCGTGTGATTCGAAAGAAGAGCATAGATTCATTCAACGACACCAATTTCATTAATGAACCCAAAAAATCCCCGTAGATTTACCATGGTATAGCTTGCTCCAAGATTTTAAATCCCACAAAGGTTTAGTGCATGGTCTGCTCAACAACCAGTTTTAATTTCATGTTATTCTTTTTTTTCTCACTGGAAATACAGACTGCCAATAGGACATTGGTTTATTTAAAGTCTTCTTTGATCCCCTCTTCAAAATGTTAACGCCAATAATTTTGAAGTTTAATTGTTAAATTTTACCTTTAAATGTTATGTATCCGAGATTAGATGAAGAGAAATAAGAGTCAAAATTAAACATGACAAACAAAAATATTCCATAGGCCTGTTTTGCAAATGCTGGGAGTTGTTCAATGAGTTGCCGTGGTGATGGGGGTGGGGTTTATCTGAAGTTGCTTGCTGGACTCACGTTCTGTATATGAAAGAAACCCATACAACCACTGCTGGAGTTTTTCATAGGCTCGGTGGAAAATGCCTCATCCCTTCTGTGTAGGAATCTTATCAAGGCACGGAACGGTGAAATGAAAGTGATTACGTCAGGATAAAAAAAAATAGGGGGACTTTGACCCATTGGTTACTCAGATTGTATTCTTAGATAGAAATATCCAATAAAGAATGCATGACTGTAAAAAAACACTACTGGCAGGATTCCTAATAAAAAAGGGGTTGTGATTTTCTGGGTTCTTTTTATAGGTGCTTTGTGCTTGCTGATTGGGCTTGTTTCATTGTATAATTAAGACAAACATTGCTTTAATCTGAATAATCTGTGAGTTAAACCATAGCAAAAAGAATTAATAAATTTTTTTGTAAGGCCTGAAATATTCATATGGCCTACAAGTACATGTGTTAAGTGTTCATACTGAACTAATACAATGAAATCTGCATATTAGCTAAATAATGGGTTTGAAGTTTTCCCACCTTTGTGAGTTTAAGCCATAATAACTGAAAACACGGTTACATACAATATAATGAATTTGATTCCATTCCAAACTTAACAGAGATTCAATGATATGTGGATGGAACGATTTAACACGAAAAAGGTATACTGTAAATGTACATCATAAATATATAACTACATTATTTTATACTCTATTGAAAAAAGAAGACAAAGTACATGACTTTTTTATCGTATTGAAGAAGTAAATATGAATTTTCATGCCTATCTTTTCATCATGAAATAACTTTTTGAGAAACGAAGGGAAGTTTTCGATAATTGAAAAGTCAAGTTTTATCATTAATAAATAGGATAAAAATATAAGGATTATTGAAAATACATAAACTTATTAATTTTATTATATGGGGCAGAATCCAGAGGTTGGGACTGGTGGCCTTTTCACAAAACTGTTTATGAAGTTACAAACAACTCTATGATCATCATAAGTATGGAAAGTGAAATTGTACTCCCAATAATCATTTCTCGATTGAGCTAAATTTAAGGCATACGGAATAAGATTAATATTACCATTGAGAACAGAAGATCATAATGTGAAGTACATGTATATTTCTTTTTGCAAAATCAAAATGAGATTATTAAAGATACAGTCACAATTTATTAAGCCATTAGAATAATTTTTGATAAGTTATACTGTACATGTACATGTATATTAATTAAGATACCGATACTTGAAATCTAAATGTACTTCTTTTTTGTAAACTGAAAAAGATAACTAAAGTTCACTATTGCGGATTCATAATTGGTTTTGCACCGAGTGGTCATGTATCACAAGGAGGACTTATTATCAGAAGCTGTGACCATAGAATCGTAAGAATGGAGACATTGCTCACTTGAACTGGCAGAAGATGTCGGAGTATTCCGTTGATATCCCAGAGGCCTGTAGCACCGTGACCCGGAAGGTAAAGTTTGACCCAACCTTCAGATGGTCAGCATCACATGCATCGAGTGTCGAGAGGGATGTCATTGATTCGGTGGTGCTCATCGCTTCAACGTCGTGACACTTCTCTTCCAAGTCTACACATACATGTAGCAATAATGGAATAGCACATTATATACAAAATTAAGAAATAATGATTATTCATGACTCCAATAAGTGGATCAACTTTTGAGCTCAATATATATATGTGGTAGTAGCATATAAAAAGTATGAAGAGGGCCCCATGTCTGCATACCAAACTATTTAACCTAAAATTTAACAGGAATTTCTTTTTACTTCACAAACAAATTTTGGTTGATAATGAAAATTCATTATTTTTCCACCATTTTGAGTCAGATTTTTAAAAGAATATCTTTCTATGTATTGCAGGTGTAAAGTTTGTGGTTGCTGCGTATCTTCGTTTACTAGAATCATGAAGATACACGTGTGGGCAGACAAGGGGGACTGCGCAGACTTGGGGGACTTTACCATACATGTAGCTGTGGCATAAGTATCAACAGTCGATGTGATAGATGTAGCTACAGTATACATGTAGGTACATGTATTAGTGGTTGTCTTTTAAAGCTGTATACCAAATCACTAAAACCACAGTAGTTAATGATATGCCCAGACTTACGATGACAAAATATATGCTTGAAAAATGTATCACTAGTCACTGTATCTTATCTTACCCATGTCTGAGTTTTCTCTGTGTCCTTCCACAATACGCACGTTCTCCTCTGACATGCTGGAACGACAGATTGCCTTGTTGATCCCGGAAGGAGTTCTTTTCAGCTGATATAAATAAAGAGAACAATCTTAGATTGTATTCCTTCAAAGATAAAGGAAGAAGTTTCAATGATGACATATTTGACCATTATCTCAAGACTAATTAATATTAAAATCAGCAAAAATTGATGTTTATTTTTCTGTAGAGACAAAACATGCAGATTGTAAGGCATAAAATGACCCAATTTTTCTTTGTGAATTGCTACATGTACTTTAATGCTTAGCATGATCATTTCAAAACAAGGAAAATGAATACCACCTTCCCCCCTCTTCCTCCCCTGCCCGTTCACCCTCACTTCCCCTTCTCTTGCCTCTTCCCCCTTCCTTCAACCTCCCTCAGCTTCTGCCGCTTACTTTCCCCCTCCCATCTTCGCCGTTACCACTGACCTGTATTTTTGGCCATGTTGGACTGTCTGACCCATTCCCCCTTCCCATCTCTCCCCTCCGACAAACAATCCATCCATCACCTTCTCCCTCTCAACCTTACCCCCATCTTCTTGTTGAAGAATTCATTGTCATTGAACTGTATTTTGGCCAGACTGCCTAACCTGAACCTGTTCCAATATAATCTTCCCCCTTCCCAATCCCTTTCCCCTGTCCACCTTATATCTCCCCTCTTGCTTGCCTGTGCTGAGTAGCATAGCAGTAATCCCACATTAAGGCACCATGCATCTTTTCATTGGAGCATTTCTGCATTCCCCATTTCTTTGTCTATGATGAAGAATGATAATTGGCAATGAAAGACCACTTGTGGGGTTTCCATTTGAAAGATGCAGCTCTTGAGTTTTGAAAAGATAGTTACCTATTTCTCCCTCCCTTTCCCCTTTCATTCTCACCTTCTTGTTAAAGTATTCATCATCATTGAACTGTATCTTGGCCATGCCGGACTGCCTGACCCCTGACCCATAGTCCGGTGTTTCATCGTCCGGTAGGACGTGCTGGACAGCGATGCGTAGATAACCTTTGACATCCCCCTTCTCGTTGACGATGGCAACCCGATGAACCAGAGGAACGGGGTAGAGCAAGTTGCTCATGTACACAAAGGACCTGAATGCAAAGAACATGATAGTTATAAATAATAATGAGGATGATGATGAAGAAGATGAGGATGATGGTGAAGAAGGCTATGATGGCTACGATTAGACTGAGAATTACAGTACAAGACATACCTTCCAACGAGACGGAACCACGGAAACCGATCGTAGAATGGATCCCTGCACGTGCCGCTGTTTTCAAAGCCCATATTGCCATCAGGACTTGTAGGCGTGGCATCAGCAGCATTGTCGTACATCTCTCTCATCAACTCCAGTCGCTTCCTGTACATCACAACAACATCAAGCAACAATATCAAAACACAGATTGTATGTGTATATCAGGGTCAAACTTAACAGAATATGATTGATGTGTAACAAGTCATCTCTGAAAAGAAGAAAACGTCTTTAAAAATAGCTTGTATAAAAATCATTAAATATTTTTATCATAAATTTGACAGTTACGGTAAAAACCAATCTCTTATTTGATATGAGACTAAATACATGTAATTAGTGAATCGTTCATGCATCATACATGTAGAGTGAGATATAATGGTATTACAATAGTGATAGCCAAATACCAAGTGATATTAATCCCAATACCAAAATCAAGTTCATCGTTGTGACTGGTGGTTGAGTCGCCTCAACGCTAACACCAGCAGTGGACACTTCATACTCACTGTAGTTTTTCTAGGGTCCAGTAGTGTGTTGCCCCGTTCTTCTTGTCCTGAACCTCGACGGCTACCACCGTCCGTGGGAACGGTCTCTCTGTGACCTCTGCACTATCGCTGCTTGGGACCAGCTCGGTCGGGAGGGGCGAGTAGAGGGTGTCGGACAGGAGGACAAATTGGAACTCAACCTGGTAGAGCAAGATGGAGACGAAACTAAGTAATAACTCTCATCAAATTTCGGTATAAAAGGATTTTAAAAAAAGGTATCGATATTGCATACTTCAGCAACACATTATTTGTATCACCCCAAGCTTTAGCTCGAGCTGCGGTTCTCAGCGCTGAGTGCATTCAAGGAATTCATCTTACGAGGTCAAGTAACTACATGTATATCACTGTGTTGTACATGCAAGCACAACCAAAGGTCTTCAAAACCACCCCATTCTCGCACATATATTCACTCCTGACGTAGAGCAAAGCTTATCTGCTCGTAACGTCAAGAATAACAGTTCTTTTCAAAGCTACTTTTAGAAAGTTAAACCAACGGTCCTTTTCAGGACTAACCTACATGTACATGGTGTTACCGCAAAACTCTCCATTTACACATATTCTCATTTGCTACAAAAATACCTTTTTTCACGTTCACACATTTCAATGTTTTCTGTGTGCATTTAACACCCTAAACATTCTAAGCCCAGGCCCATTTTCAAAGAAATTTACATTACTGTACATGAAAGTCAGACCTATTTTCTTCAAAACCATACCGCATTTTCTTACATATTTGTGCTTAGACACCCTATACTTGCTTAACCAGACAAATACCCATTTTGATTAATTTCATGATTTTATGAGGCCCATCATACATGTATAAAGAGGTACACCTATGATGACTGCCATTTTTGGCAACTACAGTACCATGGTAACATGGCTCAGCAGCCATTCACAATCAAGGATCAGAGCACCCAACCTGAACAAGAAAATTTCAGTATAATAAACGCTGAAAATCAGTATTTTGGTGAGGAAATCAGTATTTTCAAAGAAATACCATAGGACAACAAATAAAACTGAAACTTTAGAAATCAGTATTTTGCATGAAACCATCAGTATTCTTCTCATTTTCAGTACTCAGTACGGAAAATCCTTACTACAGTACTTGGCAGCTCTGAAGGATTCCGTAGTAGTTACAAAAATGGCAAAGATGCCAGGGCCATGTCTTACAAAGAGTTACCATTGATTTGATCAACCACATCCATGGAAAGCCAGCAATGTCAACATACATGTATAAAATGCATGTTTGTTCCAAATATTTTCTTAATATGTTGGATATTCATCAATTTCTTAAAAATTGAGGGTGTTCTCTTTGTTTATAAAGGACATTGTCCAATTTTTCAGTAGAAAAAATTATGACATTGATGGATTTCCATACAGTTGAGGTTGATCGGATCAATCGTAACTCTTTTTAAGACAGGGCCCAGTTGTAATTCTTTATGAAACGGGCCCCTGGTGATGTGTGCACACACCAATAATGCCTACAGTTAAGTACCCCCTCCCCTACCCCCAGGCAATTTCGTACCTTCTTTTTGAGTTCCACACTGATAGCATTAGCCTCTTTGAGTAGTATAGCATTGCCCCATAGATCATCCCGGATTGATGTAAACCTGTAAAATCTCCATTTTCTCCAGACCCACATCGCAATCTGGTATTCCCTGGCAGTCCATTGACCTAAGGAGAAATCAAACAAAAAAATAGAAAAAGGGTCAATAATAAAAATTGGGAAAAGGATAACAAAGCTCAGCCTTAATAAATGTAAGGTACATGTATTACACCCTTTATTTCAACAGAATGGGTTTGGAGTTTGGTAGGACCTCAAACTATTTGTGCACCACAAAAAACTGTGCTGTTACCCAGAGTGCATAGGGTAACACACAATAAATTTAATACCAGTGTTCAGTTTATGATGGTGTTCTTTGAACACCTAGTGGTGTTACTCCAATACCTTAGGTTATTCAACACTCCTTGCTGTTTGGTTCAAACTTTAAAGGTTAAGGGTGTAATTTTAACACATTTTTACATTAGTGTTAAGATTTTTGTTTTATTTGAGCACCTGGTGGTGTTTATTCTGACACCTTTAAAAATGTTTTTTAAACTTTCCTTGCATATATGTTCAGACTTTAAGGGTGTAATTTTAACACCTTAGGGTGTAGTCCTCTAGTAGCACCAAATGGTGTCAGTTAACACCCATTTTTCAGCAGGTGAGTTCTCCCTACTTCCTTCTGGTGGTCAAGGAACAAAATGATCGAAGCACTTGTTTGATTTTTTTTTTTTTTTTTCAAGCTTGCAATTTTCAAGGCTGTAGTCTTAGCGTGTAACTTGAGGTAACATACAGAAGCAGTAATTAAACTCATCAGAGTCTTTGGAACTTTAGAAATGGTGTCATAGGCTAGTCTGTAGGCACAAACCCTTATCGAGAGTTTAATTATTTAAATAAGCAGTCCTTGAGATGAGACTAGTACAGCTCCCATTTTGCAAGGAGTCAAATCATGATTGGGAAGCTAGAATAAACAATCCCCATTTGACTGTGGTAGTTTAAGAATCCAGACCCCCCCCCCAGAAAAAGTGTTTTCGAAAAAGTTGTGTCTGAGACTGCAGACTAGCTGTGGACCTCTAATAGTGCCAGTTATCATGGAGCAAAATGAAATAAATGTCGGCAAATATCAAAGGAGGAGCAGTCAACTTACCTTCTAAATTCCATTCTTACTCTCACTTTTCTCATCCTCTCAACATTTCTTCGGGGAGGGAGACAAAAAACGTGAATTTCATGCAAATTTATCAGTCACCATGGAAACCAAGCAAGGCAAGCCGAGTGCTCCCGTTTTTTTATTTTTTTATTCTGAACCAAATTCCTTTTGCTCCTGATAACTAATAACTGCAACAGCACAAAAGAGGCAAGAGGGATCAAGTGACATTTTCTCCTAAAAAGTTATGATTTCAATCTAAATCCATAACAAGACAAAAATTGTTTGAAAAAGGATGTTCTTCATTGATTACTGAAAAACTCCAGATATCGCCTGGAAAAAAATCCACACTATTACAATTTTTGTCTTAATGTTTGTCACTTGTTTCCTTCTTTATAGCACAATGTGGCAAAATTTTGGCAAGGCTCCCAGACTGCTACAATTATCTCAAATATACAATGTAGGACCTTCTAACGGACACAAAATCTGTAAATGTGACTACCTTGCTCTTAACAGGCAAAGTCAATACAATTTGCTCATAAATTTTCACATACTATTTTGAATAGATATAACCCTCAATTGGAAATTATCTTAATTACAGTGAAAGAAAGGCACTTCGTGGTGAAAATCATTCTAAACTAACATATACATGTAGGTTGCATCTAATCTATGACATGTACATGTATGCATGTATCTACTCTGCTATGAAAGGGTAAATTGAACAAGAATTAGAGGTTGTCTTCTAAATGAAGGTTGATGTTATAATCATGCACAATGAAACACAAATATTCTATTAAAGATGATGTGTATGTTAATTAGAAATCAACAGTTAGTGAATAGATTTACAAAACAAAATTAGTGTTAGTTTTTACAAATAGATTAGCCATGGAGATAGTAACACAGATTAAAAATAAATAACAGATTTAATATCTCCATGGATGAAGTGTGAGACACAAATGTATGGACAAAAATGGTTATAATGCATTGATTTTGAGTGAGAAACAATTATAGTCCATTGTTATAGAAATAAAGGAGAAAGAGATACATTCATTAAACAGCATCACAGAAAAACTTGTTAATGGAAACATATTTATATTGACATTTGGATTCATTATGAAGTGTACCAAGTACTGGCTGGTTAAAATGTGAAATACAAATTATAGCTTTTATTTGCATATTATGATCAACATTATTTGCTTTTATCTTTGTTCTATGCCTTTTAGTTTTAATGAAATTTTTTTGGGCTTGCTATTAAGCAAAATTGTGTGGGGTTGATTAATTTTTGCAAATGACAATGAGGACTGTTTTCATATGGCTACATACAATGTTAGCAATATTATCATAAGAACATTGACTAGTGAAAACAAAATCAGCACAAAAAGTAACCATATTTCCCACACCTACATGTACAAGTAATTGAAAAGAAAATGAAAATCACTTTTTAAAGCATGTATTTACGTCCACCCTTCACCAATAGGAGATCAAATCCATGCAATAAAACCACTCGATAAAGAAAGTTGTTAATTTTTCCTTTTGAAGCAAAGCAATCATTATCAAGCTACTACACAAAGCACCCTTCTATCACATGATATATTTCAGAAGATGAAAAATCCTAATTGACCTGTAAATGCCTTACTTAAAAGAAAAAAAAAAGGTTCAGCATCTGCATGAAACACATGGCATATTTCTATGGAACTTTAAACAAAGAAATGTGTCTTTCATGTCTATATATAAAAAAGACTCAATATAGGATAAATATGTCTTACACTCTCAGCCCCCCCCCCCCAGTTTTAGCCATGCTGTATTTAAGCCCCAAAGGTAATAAACCTACATGTACATTATGTACCAGAATTAAATATTGAGAAGAGGGACTATGCATTTCTTTGTAATCAAGTGTTTGAAAACATGCCATATTTCATTGCAGAATCTGATACAATTTGGAATAACTAAAGAGTCATCATGGAGCAAAAAAAAAATTGATGTCACAAAAGGGAGACACAGCCAGCTTTGCTCGTAAACATGGATGATTCCAAACTCTGCGCAGACATAGGAAATATATTACGAGAAGTCTGTCTTTGTCTGGCACCGTCCCCAGGAGATGGCTGAGAGGCGTGAGGCTGTGATGAGAGTCCGCCGCGAGGAGATGGCCGGTTCTCACTGTGTACAGCTTGTAGTACTACTGTCCTTGATAAAGATGCATCTCGACTCTTGTTCCAACTCTGGTTTAACCTTCAACCAGGGTCTGAAGTTATGGTTTTACAATGGTACTAGCCAAATGTAACACAAATCTCCATAACTAGATGATCAATTTATCATCATTTTCTTTCACACTCAAAGCATGATTACAAACTATCTTGAAATATCATTGAATTCAATAGTTTCTTGTCATTAAAACAAAGTTCCCAGTAAACTCCCAAGAAGCACTGGTGTAAACAGGAGTTTGACATTTAATTTCCCATAATTTTAGGTTACCTATAATTTTAGGTTACCTATAATTTTAGGTTACCAGACTGAGACGAAGGCTATTGGCTCTTATTCTTAACTATATGACTTAATTCAAGTCACAGTCTCAGTCTGTGGTTAAATTATGGGAAGCCAACAGTGTGAAAACTTGTTAACACGGTATACTTCTTGTGTTTATAAGGCTCTTTCCTCATACCTTAATGGTGAAGGAAACTCTTTTTTAGTCATCATTCCATTTCACTTTTTACGAGTTTAGGTGTAGACTTTGTTGATGAATTGAATATCTACAACTGTTAATATTTATGGCACATTGGGCTTCCCATACTTAAACCACTCAATTGGACCAATCATGGCTGTGTTGGTGAATAAAACCAAACGAACACCAATATCAGCTCATAATCCTGCAGCTATAAACACCAGACTCTCTGAATGACATTGCAGCTCAACAGTAGTGGCTAAAATAAAGTTGATCCATCAATTATCAAATTTCTTAATTACAAAATGAAGCAAACTTAAGCGAGACAATACTCAAAATAGACTTTCTTATATTGATAAAAACCAGAACAAGTTGAGCAATCATGCTCAAAATGTTCTAGAACGCATCATCTCATTTCATAACACACTCATATGTACCTAAAGAGGAAATGAATAAAAATATCGAAAAATTTTCTCATTCACACTGCGCTCTCTCTCTCCCTCTTTGCTTCAATAACTTATTTCATTTTTCTGTATATATAACTTCAGAGTAAACATTTTTATGTTAATATGAACTGGGGCCCATTTCACAAGGAGTGTCCAATTATTGCAACTTTTCCATTATTGTAACTACCAGGGAATCCTTGATTTTGATTGGCTGCTTTAGACCTGTTACCATGGTAGTTTCCACAATGGAAAACTTACAATAGTTATAACTCTTCATGAAACAGGGGCCTCGGCTGTGCCTCTGACCTGAGCCCTATATGAATATACCCTGGAGGAATTGTAGGGGTTAAATTGTCACAGCTTGAATGAAGCTGTTGCACTGAAGGCTGTTCACATTTATCAACTTGTCTTTATAGAACTTGTACCCTCATTTCAAACTAGTCTTCATTTAAGACCCCTATCATCATATACAATGCAGATACATTACGTGTCATACTAGTATCATAATCTATAGATTATCTTAATGTATTTTTGTATCAAGGATGTGAGTAAAATGAATTTTAATCAGAATTTTGAAGTATGAATTCAACTAGAGAGCATGATGATATTACAAAAATTGAATAATGATAAATGTAGAGTACAATTTGATGACCTTTCCTATTTTGATTGATACGCATTGAAGTTTCACTAATATTATCAAACAGGGTCTGCAGTTCACAACTAAATTTCACATCATCCGGGGGGGGGGGGGGGGGTTTCAAATATGAATCCAGAACAAGTTTCGGTAGACCACAAGTGATCATACAGTGATTAAATCATTATGTGTGACATGAGAGGAATTATGTGATCAGAAAATGAGATCATAATTGGAAGAGACATCACTCAAACTGTGTTCAAACCACATTTGGGGTCTGGTAATAGGAGTTGAAGAAATGATTGTTAATATTCTGATGTGGATGAATTTTAAAAGTGAAGCAATATGCTTCATCTCTTACTACATTACAGACAAATGTATCAAAGTGCTTTGTACTTTGTAAAAATCATAACACAGAAATAACATTTAAAATAAAAGCTCTCCTGTAAAATGAATCTTCTTATGAATTTTGGTATTACATTTTTTGTATCTATACTTCACCTCAACTAGGGCCTATGATGCTGATGTGCTATAATACTTATAATACTCTGTTATAAGTTTGAGAAAATGCTTCAACCATCTTACGGCATTAGAAAGGATAAATTTAATTATAGAGCACCAGGTATGAATATAATTAATTTGCAAAATATCATAGATAGGGCATGAGAAAAATTAAAATTGAATTAATAAATAAAAGAGTAAATGTCATTTTGAAAATAAGAAAGATATCAATAATTATTCCCTCAATTACTAGATGAGTAATTAATGTGGAGTTCTTTCATCACAGCAACGTAAAGTGTTCGGCTCCTTTAATTGATTCTGATAGATCTCAACTGTCTTGCATAGAGAGTCGGAGTCATCACGTCAATTAGCCGGGTATGCATCAGGCATTGACAGTCTCTGGTGTCAAGATCGTTATGATGAGTAAAAATGGGGGGCCCCAGTCATAGCAGCTATGACTCATCGATCTAAAAATAACTCATGACTCGTGTACAGGGACAGCACCGCGGAGCCTCCAGTTCTTTCTGGCTTCTTATGCAAATGAGTCAGCCCAAGTGCATGCTGGGAAATTCCAGAAACTTTTTTGAAGGGGGAGGTGTCAGGGAAGGGACCAAAATTGGGGGGGGGGGTATATTGGGGTCAGAAGGGCGATAGTAGTACTATTTCCTAGGGGGAACTATTAAAAATATCTGAACTATTTTATGGCTCAGCTGGTTTCTACCAAGGGTACATTTTGCTAGAGGTTGGGGTAGCCATGGGGGAAACGAGGGGCAAAGTTGGAAATACAACATCAGTGAAACCAAAGAATATTGAAATAATTCACTTATAAAGTACACCAGGCATTCATTTTTCTTCCAAGAAACCGCATATTTGTTTTTTGGGGGGGTTTGTTTGGGTTTTTTTATTGGGGGACGTTTCTTGAAGAATTTTGCCAGTAATCTTCACGACCATATAAGCTACTGGATTTGCATCTGATTGGCTGAGAACAAATTTGTCAGTGTAAATCATTGACAAAACTCTTCATGAAATGCTCGCCTGGAATGTGCTAATCAATCTTACTGCCAGGGATGATGACTAGAAAGTCATAAAAAGTTTTGTCAATCCATCATCACTCAGCTTACAAGATATATTCAGTGTCTATAATTTTTCCACATTGCCCATAACTAAACTTATCTAGCTTTCAAAGCATGAAAGTGGAGGCGCTATACAAAAATAATATTTCTATTTTTAAAAAGTACTTGAAGTGCAGCTTGATGTCCAGTACTGACCACACAGAAATGTTGTTAGCACATGCAATACACTAACAGAGGCCCTGTTACAACCGGTAATGTGGCAGCGATGCCTATTGTTACAACAATACATTACTTACACACTGAAATAAATGTTTCAACTTTACAATCTGAAAGATGCGACTGGGCTTACTGTTTGTGCTCTGTTAGAGTAACAACGCTTCTGTGTGGCCGGCACTGGTCAATAAGAGCATCCAAACCAATTGAGCTCAACTCATGCACATGAACATATTGGCCTCATGGGTAAAACATCAAGCTTTCATCTACATAATTAAAAAAATATTAATCCCTACATGTTGTTTAACAATAAAAGAAATGGTCTACATATGTAATCGATCTTCCACCCCATTCTCTCCATTACACCCCCTCCCTTACTGACCAAACCCCTTCCTCCCCCTTCAAGTTCAACAGTCTACTGTGGCCCATTATTTTGATGGGAATAGCAGATGTCTCGGCAATGGTTCCCTGACGGAGATTAATAACTCGAGATGTTATGGAATGCCGCTACCAGTTAGGAGTCCGCTTATCCCTAGCACCTATCCATACCAAATGTTGTCATCTCAGATACAGATGAATGCAATGGATGTGTCTGTGTGTAGCTGTAGTATTGGAAATACTTGTGCAATGTGTATTGATTGTGAGCATCACTAGAATAGGGTCAAGGTGTAGATGAGAGCAAACCAATAAATGATCCCATTAATCTCATGCCTATGACGAAAGCATCAAATGTCAAACCAGGGAAGTGTAAATGAGGGAGGTTTCTATACTAACATCTTTTTTTTCATTTGATTCTGATGTGCAAACCTGCTTAAAATGCAAATTTTGGTTCATGTGTACTTGTAAAAAAAATCAAATTCAAATTTGTATTAAGTTAAAAATATGATTGAATTTGAATGTGATTTCAAATTTGAATCAAAGATCCAAATCCAAAACCAAAACCAATTCCAATTCCACTTGAAAATTCATATTCAATTTCATTATTGATTCAAAATGAAATAAAAGCCTCTATGCAAGTTCATGGTAAAACAATCTAATTCAATTACTGTGTTTTTGTGTAGTGGTACACATGCAAAAACTAATCTGCATGTATGTTTCCAATAAGTTAAGACTTTAGTAACAACCCACCTACATAACCACAAATACACTGCTCTTTGTTTTTATTAGAAAAATTTATTGCATCTCTTAAAAATTACATTTACAAAGCTTGATAATACCATAGACCTATACAAGTACTTATAGACAGCCTTCCTATACGGCATAACAATTTCACATGTACATTTTAACCAGTACTGTTTTATATACTGAATGGACAAATGGAGAAAAAATAAATATACTATTCAAATGATCTATAACATTTCAGTCCTACTTTAATATCAACTACATCCTCCAACAATATTTCAAAGGTTTGTGGTACAATAGATTTCCTTAGTGTGTATGCGTGAATCTCAGAGATCACATTCAAATATCTGTCAGCATATGAGCTTGAAGTTAAATTGGTTTTGTTCAATTAATCAAAACTTCTGAATTTTAAACTTCTAACGGAATGAAATGTGTCCCATAAGGACATTTAAAAATGGATCAATGAATGAACTGACAATACTCTGCATGTCTACATGTATATATATCTAAATTTATGACAAAGTTAATACTTGTTTTAGAAACTGTAAATAATAAATTTTAAAGTGATTTTACTCGATCTCCAGTTGAATTGGGATTTTTTCATGAAGATGATTAGGAATATAAAAGCATGATTACCAACATCTGCAAAGAATATTACAATACATCCCATTAGCAATCAGAATGAAAACATACATTTTCACTTCTTGAACTTCACAGACCGTTCAACACATCCTCAAATAAATTTTCAGAGTGAATACTGTTACACATATTATAACACACACAACGTAGCAAAACCAATTAATTTTTCAAAAAGCAGTAAATATTAATGAATGAAGTACAAAAAATGGTTGATTCATACAAAAATTTAATACAAAGGAAGCCAATTTGCATTTTTACAAATAAACACTTTTCTTTGAGGCTTTAGAGACACTCTCCCTTTGGATGAAATCATGCATATTATTTTGAACTGTAGAATGGAACTATTAATTGAAATGATAATTTATCATGGAAAAGCTATAAGGTTGAAAAAGCAGATTTTTTAATACCAAGTATGAAATTTTATAGGATATTTCATTTCCATTGAATAATTATGGACTATAAAAATCTTAATATTCTTTTCAAGAGAACTTGAAAGAAGGGATAAGATGGAACGTTATACGTTAAGTACCTATCATCTCAAGCTAATATATTAAGTACGTATCATCTGAAAACTTGGGAACCTAAAACATATTTAGTTCAACTATGAAACTACAATTATTTCTTTACAAGATCTTGATATAATACAATATGAAATAATATTACAAAGGTGCAAAAACATGGTACAATATTGCAATAGCCCGTGAGGTGGATAAGCATTTGACAACATATAGTCCCGGTCTGGAGACTGGAGAATATATATATTTCAAATCAATATGAATACATCACTGAATATTATAATTCAATAAATAATAGGTATGACTATATATATATATATATATATAGTTCATGAATGATGTTATGATGTAGTACAAATGAAGGTAGATAATGAGTCAACTTAAGAATACAATCAAGGCAATATATAATAAGAATTTCCCAAGAGGTCCGGCAATTAAAGCGAAAAAGTACAAAAGGCATTTTTTTATTTTCCAAGTCTTTTTAAATTCAGCAATTCAATATATATATGAAGGTTTCTACTTCATGGTTAGATGTTGATTTATAAAATGATTAATTTTTTTTTATTTGTCTGTGAATTACTGAAATAAAATATAATGAGCATTAATCCACGTTTCAATTTCTAAGTTACCATAATGATCATGTTGTTTATAAAATCATGATAATTTGTCTGCCAATTGGAAATTAGAAACAAAATGAAATTGTACATTTGTATGATTTTCAGCAGAGATTTTGATGGATGAAACAATTGAACATAAGACAACAAGTAATGTACACAAAAAGAACCTAAAATTATTGATCATTAAACAGGAAAATAAATAGCTATCTAATAGAGAAATACACACAAATCAAGGCAGGATTTCGCAAATCACAAATTCAGTAAATCAAAAAAAAAAAAAAGGACGGTACATAACAGAAAATTGAATATACAAAGAACACAAGACATGCACTTGAAACAACAATAATCAAGATACATGGTCCACACAATATCTGAACAAAAATAATTCTTTTCTAGAAGTCCATCATGATGAAGAGAAGAAAAAAGACAACTAAAAGACTATCAAAGAAACAATTACAAAGAAAAATAAATAGACTATTCTTTGGTCTCGGCTCATTCAAAATCACCATCATCATTCATTTCATACACTGAAACATGGATCTAATCCATTTTTTTGTCTAAACTTGTCTGAAAGATTCACAATGTCAAGCGGCTGTAACAATCCTCAGGGGAACATTTATAAAGGACTTGTCGGATGTTTTATCAACAAAGTCTGTTTAATCCGGCAGATACCACAGTATCTGTGCTTCAAAGACAATTAAAATCAAGGAAATTTGGAAGATCCGACAACTTGTCAGATGATAAATGTTGATGAAACCCTCCCTGAAACGCTAGATGATATTTAGTCAGCATATACCAGCAGACAGAGCCTTTTAATCATTTATTCCTACTTCTTGACATCAAGAATTGCCAATGATAGCAAGAAAAAATATATGCGATATCAAGAATTACGATTCCCCCTGTCAAGGAATGAATTCTCAATAGGATTGAATGATAAACAGCATGCCATACATAAGTTGATTGATTGGTGGGGATTTTTTACCTGATTGCTAAGAAAGCTTGAATGCTTGTAAGCAAGCAACCAGAGGACCGACGGCTTAAGGTCCTCTCCGAAGGACCTGGTAATGAGGATTAATGCCTTACCAAAGGGCACTAGCGCACCAAGTGTGAATCGAACCCGGGTCACCAGAATACGAATCCCCCGCTCTACCGACTGAGCTATCGCGCCTCCTCAGCTTACACTGGCTGTACATGTAATTGACTGGGCGTAGCAGCCTCCCTGAACCTACCCATTTGACTACATTATGCTACTCCAAGCAAGTGGATCATTAGTTTTATTTGACCACATACAATGTACATGTAGCTCTCCTTCCTACAACACAAAGCAATCCTCAGGTTTCTGTCATCGTCCCTCAAAAAATGTCATCTTTTTTTAGCTTTAAATAATACTCAACAGCATGAACAAATCATAGAAATGCACTTGCTCATGATACTAAAATATGAAAATGATACATAAAGGTAGTGAGATAGTGATACAATGTACATGTAGCATGACAAAGAACAGTTGTTTAAGGATTATCCTCTATAATAACCAAATATTGGTCAGCTTATAATTTTTCAACCATTTTTTCATAAACAAATGTCACACAGTTCTCTTCAAATATCCTGCAATGACACACTCACATTCACACAAACATCAACAGAATATTCTGGATTCAATAGATTCATCAATCCCGAATTATAACAGAGCATAATTGTAAATATTCTGCATTACAAAACCACACATTAAACCTTTTATTGGGGGGGGGGGCTGAGATGCTTTTTGAATTTTTTTTATCATATTTCATTCAAATTGCTGTTTGATAACGTTTGAACTGCTATGATGTGTATTACTATTCAAATGTAGCAGAACGTTTTCTATCCTATGACTCCTAAATCTTTAATTCTTCTGTCAACAATAAAGGTATTTTTTTTCTATACGTGAACAGTAACATCATGCTAATTCACTGCTACAATTCAGTTTACAAGTTGCTAAATATGTATATAATGAATTCAATTCAGCTAAAAGTTTGTTTGCAAATGGGGAATTAAACTAGCTCTCAACATAGAGGTTTTTAAATTAATTCTATTGAAACAGAAAAAAAGATCTGTGTTCATGTTTTCATAATAATAGCACATTCCAAGCACGAATCCCATGAGGGTGACACTTAAGTACACAAGACATTAAAATACAATCTCCCCAAAGTTTTGGCACTTTTTTGACAATTTGTGACAGTTTGGAACTGAAAATGATCAGCATGGAACTGAAAAAAACATGGAACTTATTTTATATCATGCATAGACAAACCCTACATACATGTAATATGGTCCCTTTTAAAAATCAGAAATGTACATACACAGGAGATAAGTGGGTGAAGGGGGGGGGGTATGATCAAAGAGGGCGCATTCTTCTTTCTTAAGCTCATTAAACCTTTTTTCTGTGCTCATCAAACATAGAAATAAGCACTTGGAGACATAATATGAGATTGGAAGTGACAGGAAATGGCATCTCACACAAAATTTTGAAATGAGCCTCCGCATTTAGAAAGTCGGAACTTCCATTCCCCTCTAGAACTCCTTCTCCTACCCCCTTAAGTTCACGTTGGTCCGTGTCTCACCTCTACCTTGCTCCCTCCCTTGCCCTCTCCCTTCACCCATTCCTTGCCCCCTTCCCTTCCCTTACCCCTCCCCTTCCCCCTTTGTCATCTGAGCTCCGTCATGAGCACCAGGTAACAGCTGAGGAGGAAGAGGAGGGATATAATGAGCATAGAGAAATAGTAGATGTACCAAAATAAGACAGCCAGAAATAAAATGGTCAGCAACTTACTCTCCAGGCCGTCATCATCGTCGTCTTCGCAGCTGAGGTCACCCGACACACTGCCGGAGAGGAGGCTCTGCGTCTCCATCTGCTTCTGTAGGGCCTGCAGTTTGCTCTCATAATCCTGTTAGTGGAAGAAACATTTTTACGGTCAATGGACTGACAAAGCTAAGCAAAATAAAATAAAGGTATTTGTATCACTATAGATTAAATGAATAGGATTATAAAGAATGGTGGAAAAATGAATCTCTCCAAAGCTCTATCTTGCAGGTATTGCAACCACCTTAATATGCATTTGTATTAGTGTAAGAGGCATAGTCACCGTCATTAGGCGGGCAAAACTATGAATGATAACAGAATAATTTACATAAATAATATCAATATAATGAATTGCCTCCCCCCCCAAAAAAAAAATAAAAAAATAGGGGTACTTCTCTACTCTCTTGTGACCATTACTCCATGTTACAAGCTTGATTGAAGATATACATGTACCTTACCAAATGGAATGCAACATTTTCATTTTAAATTTTAGATTAAAAACAAATTTCCCAAAAATACTGAGCCATTTCTATACATGTAGATTAAAGTTTCTTACACAATTAAACATGCAAATTACCTACTATATACATGTGTGTACATCATTCTAACTATAATTGCATAATTCCTTTATGAAGCTTTTTTTCAGCTAACAATTTGGGGATTCAGATTATCTGTTTGAATGTTTCTATGTTAGATATGAAGTGAGGTAACTATTTCTCTTAGGTGGAATGGTAAATTGTCAATCTTTACAGGGCTAGATAAAATACATATAAAGATATGTACCAGTCTCTGTTGCTCTAAAAGTTGGTCTGCTTCTTCCTTCTCTTTCTTGTACTGCATCTCCATGGCAAGTAATCTGGAAGGGATGAGGGTAGTAAAGAGGTGGGATAAGAGGGTCGATAGGGGATAGGAAGTGAGGTGAAGGGGGTGGAAAAGGGTAAGGAGGCATGAAGGGGGGATAAAAAGGGGCAAGTGTTTTAATTGGGTAAACATTAATGGGATGCATGAAAGAATAAAAAGGAACAGCGAGGAAGAGTGTAGTAGAGAGGAGTGAGAAGGGGGTCAATAGGGGATAGGAACGGGTGAAGAGTGAATGAAGGGGGGAGGGGAGGGAGAGGGAATGAAGGGGAAAGAAGGGTGTGAATGGGGAATGAAATGGGGGTGTGGTGTTTGAATTGGATATACATAGAATGAGATACGTAAATAAAAACAAGTTATAAAGGAATAGTGAGGAACAGTTTAGAGATATGGGACAGAACAGGGATGGGGGAGCGAGGGAGAAGTGAAAAGAGAAATAGATGGAGAGGGGGGTAGGGTAGTCATAAGCAAACAAATGAAAAATTAATATATGAAAAGGAAGAAGTACATGTGGGGGAAAAAGTATAGAAAAAGAAACCATGGGGGAGGGGTAGAGGAGTAAACGAAGATGCCGAGAACAACAGTGGGATGGTGCAAGATGGTGAGTACATAAAGAGACATGAACAGAATGACAGACACAAAGGAAAGATGTCATACAAAGAATATATGATAAACAACAAGGAAAGAGAGACAGACATACACAGTATTTTGACAATGATACAATTCACCATTACAATTACACAGAAGACAAAGGCATGAGTGAGCGATGCAACATAGACAATAGAAAGTGAAAGAGGAAAAAATAACAATATGGAAATATATTTTTAGTCTCAACTTCAAATGAACAGAATTTATAGCATTCTCACTGAAACCTGATACATGCTGTTCAAAATCAATTTTACAAAAACTGTTGCATTACTTTTACTCTACTAGGTCAATTTACAAATTACTGAGGCTGATCAGCATCACTACTACAGAAAGATATATGCATGTAATAATGTACATGCCTTTCTGCAAACTAATTCCCCAAACCTTTTTAAACGTTCTTCTCCAATTGCAGTATCAAGGTACCAGAGTGTTCTTTTCTCATATAAGGATAACTCTCTTCTATTTCTGTCAAACATTGTTCCATCTTCTCCTTGATACCATTTATTTCTGCAACAGCTAATATGTACTATCTTTATGAATAGACAAGCCCTCCCTCATGTATCCATCGTTCTTTATTTCATTATCCTTTGTGATCTCTAGAAATTCATGGAAATGCATAAATTGGTGTCGCAGCAGTTCTGTAAGTCATCAGAACTATTTCTCAAACTATTCTATCACCTACCTTTTCTTTCATCTTTCCTTCAGTCCTTTGGCCTATTTTTTCTCAACAAGTATCTTTTACTCAATTCAAATGCCTTGATTCTATACTACTCTCAGATCAAGAATTGTTTGTACGCTATTCGCATATCATCACTTTGTCTCTCGTTCACTTTTCATTACTCTTCCATACAGTTACCTTTCTCTATCTCTTTCTAGATATCAATATATGTAACTTGATTTTGTAGGCATTCTTTCAGTTGAAAGGACCAATCTCTAATGACTTCATCTCATATCTTATCATTTCCCTTTCCTTTCAACAATCTTTCAGTCCCCTACCTTCTTTCCATCTATTCTTTGATGTAAATGCCCTGATGCTGAAGCAGTTCTTTCTGCGCAAAGGACCAATCTCTTATGATTTTCTCTCGTAACCCGACTTTCCTATCAACTATCTTCCATTTTCTTACCTTCTCTCCATCTCTTCTTTGATATCAATGCCCTGATGCTGAAGCAGTTCTTTCTGCGCAAAGGACCAATCTCTGCTGTCCTGCTGATCAGGCTTGCCTTCCGTATCGCCACCATCGCCTTGCCCTCTCGTATCCTGGACCCCTTCTAGGACCTGCCCTTGGACGGAAGATGAAAGCTCCCTCTGTTGTCTGATCTGTTCTGGATTGGTGAAGCGGAACACGTGGTGCTTCCCGAGAATGATGCGGTAACCTGTAAAAAAAGATATAACAAAGATGTCTTTGATGAACGTCCTGGAGAAAGGCTAATATTTCCCCCATGAAACATCAAAATTACTACAAATTGTCCATTTGACATACTATTAAATGTATGGTTTCATTGTTTCACCCGATAGTTACTTCTGCTCTGAAAATACATGAAATGTGTAAGGTTGGTGATGATGGATTGGAGTGAGTCATAGGCCCGAATTCACAAAGGTGGTTTTGAAAACCCACGGTTGAATCCATGGTTTATGCAGATTTCCTGTATACATTACGCTTAATTTAGCCCGTATCGGGCGCGTGTATAAAACAAGTCCAATGCTGATGCATGCTTTTTTCACAGTGCGCCATTTTGACGCCTGTTACCATGGTAAGATAAGCTATTTTATTCATGAGTCCACTGTTTGAAGAGTGGACTCATTATTCAAAACAGTGGACTCATGAATAAAATAGCATGGAAAACCATGGCAACAGGCGTCGATTTGGCGCACTGTAACAAAAGCGTACATCAGCATTGGACTTTTTTTAATATACGCAGTAAATAAGCATAATTTATACAGAAAATCTGCATAAGCCATGGACTCAACCGGGGGTTTTCAAAACCACCTTTGTGAATTCGGGCCATAGTGTTTGAGTGAAAATGAGATGAGGATTCTGAGAGAGTAATAGTGAGAGCGATGATGAGAATGATGGGTGGTGTGAAGTAGATGGATAGGAAAAAGACCAAGGTGTAGATGCAGATGTTTGGTTTGGAAGAAGCAGTGGACCGGTTGGCAAAGGCGAATGGGGTACATTGGTATGGGCATGTGCTGAGGATGGATGATGAGCAAGTTTTACTAAGGGCTTTTAAGTTTGAGGTGGTCAGAGGGGACGGCCAAACAACTATGGAAGAAACAAGTGGAGGAGGAAAGCAGAGGGTTGAGTTGAGGATGGAGAGGACACAATGATTCATGTGAAATGGAGGGAGAGGGTAAGAGTGATTGCTGTGAATCTGGCCACCCCTGTACAGTGGGAACAAAACTGGATATAACATTTTGGACTACTCACTCACTAACTGTAACTAGTTGAAGGAGTTTCCAAATCAGATGTGAAACCCCGTTCTCGATATAATTCTACATCACGTTTGAATAAAAATGGTTCAACTTTAAATGGAGAAGAATGCTCGTACTAACTTGATTCAAATATGAAATTCTACTTAATTTCATATTCAGTTTACAAGAATTATTCCAATTTGTAAATAATATCCTTCCATAAATATTTCTCATATTTGCAATGAAACTAAGTGAAGATACACTTGCCGCTTAAGATTTGAGTAGGTTCTGTGATCTTGGAGCCGTTGATGTAGCACATACAACCATCAAAAGGTTTTAATGTGACCTCACTATCCTTGTTTTCAAAGATACAATGTTCCTCGTTGATATATGAACCACTTAGCTGGATGTCTTGGGTTACATTGGCATCAGATAAACCCACCCTGTTAAAAGATGATGAATAATCAAACAATTGTCATATACATCTTCTTGAATGTTTTTTTTTTCATTCACCCGATGAACCTTCAATCCTTCCTTCCATCCTTCAATCAATGAATTCATTCCTTTCGTAATTCATTCTTATAATCATTCCTTTTTTATCAATTCATCCATCCATCCATCAATCCATCCATCCATATATCCATTCATTCATTCATTTAATCATTAATTCATTTATTTTTTCATTCCTTTATGGATTTATGGATTTATTTATTAATATTTTTATCATACTGTAATCATAATTATCATCATCACCATAAACCATCATTATATTCATCTCATCACAGCCACTATAATTATCATCATCATCTCGTCATGACCATATTTGACATCATGATTATTACAGTTGTCGTCATTATCACCATCACTACCACCAGTACCACCATCATCACCACCACAACCAATATCACAACCACGACCACAACCATCATCCTCATCATCATCACCATCATCATCATTACCATAACCATCATCATCACCATCATCACCATCATCACCATCATCACCATCATCATCACCTTCATTATCATCTTCACTATCATCATCATCGTGGGTTTATAGGTACCTTGTTATTCCCGGTTTAAGGTGATACAGTAGACATTCTGACATCAGAGGATCTTCATTCAGATTTACAAGATGAGGGGTCTACAATCGAGAAAGAAAGAAAATTATTAATGAAAAATGCATAATTTCATCCAATTACTGAGGTACATGTACTTATTCAAAACACAAGTAATCTAACTGTGCTCTTCATAGAGGTACTAATGCAAAGTATATACAGGAAACTGATTTTCCGTTTACCACTGGAAATCACAATAATAAAAATAATAATATTCCGCATTTATATAGTGCTTAATACATCGGAACAATGTCTCTAAGTGCTTTACAAATATATTATTACCCCAATCATCGGATCCTTGCATGCCCGCATACAATGTATGCACCTTCTCCACTCCCTGGGGATCATTCCAACAAGACTCAATTGCTAGGCATACTACATAGGCTTTCGCATCCTACCGGGTACCCATTTAACACCTGGGTGGAAAGTGGCAAAGTGTGGATTGACGCCTTGCCAAACGACGCTAGGCCATGGTGGAATTCAAACACACGACCCTCTGATTACAACGGAATAGCTGTTTTGGTTCTGTACTTTTCATGTGAAAACTCATTGAAATTACCTTTGCAAAATGCAATTCACGTTTCTGCTGTATACATTTTCTATGACAAAACAAAATTTCCATTTTACATCAAGTTGTAACGGAATTACTGGTTTTCAGAAACAGAAAAGACCTCTTTTTTAAAAGAAAGAAAGAAGATACCTGTTTAGGAGAGAATACTCCAACAGTAAGTCCATCTTCTCTCATAACAACACCCATCTCAGCTAACATCTCCTCTCTGAAATAAAACAAGAGTTAATATATATATATAATTCATTTGTTAGAATTTAACACATTACATCATGTTGAACTGACAAAGAGTACTGTAGGGGATCAACGAAGAATTCTTGCCACACCTGTTAACATGTAAGTATTTAATTTTCATGGGTATTTTATACTTCTTAGGTGGCAATGAATTAAAGAAAATGCTTTCTTGTCCATGGGCATTTTCTTAAAATTTGTATTTCAACATTAATTTGAGTTTTTAAATCTAAATCAAGATCACCACACTTGCTCTATTAAAGCAATATTCAATTTTATATCCAGATAATCTGGCAAAACTTTATGTACATACATGTGCTCAAGTATCTACATGTATGACCTGGTTAGAGAAGTGTTTGGCTAAATCACCCTCAACTTAATCAGGAACTATTTCATCATTGAAGTGCATATGCTAAATGCCCGTGCCGCAGAATTTGAAGAGTCCATGGTATTAATTTAAACCAACTTTGTACATTCCATCCTATGGGTCCAATGGCAGAGTCAGGGTAGCCGTGCTAAAGCCGAGGTAATAACAACATTATCTGGGCACAGTGGGAGAACAGCTTTTGGAACTAAAGTGGCTACCCTGGGCAAAACATGATGGTATTAATAGTATCATTATTTTTATTATTATTGGAATGTAGACAACTACAATGTACGTTGTAATTAGGTCAGGATAAGATTTACAGTGAACCAACCTCTGTAACCTGATGGCTTCTGTCTTCTTTAGTTTCTCTTCCCATGTTTCATTCAATTCTGCTATCAACTTCTCAGATTCCTACAACAACAAAAAACATGGTCAATATTATAAACCTTCTTTAACTCATTCAAAACAATCATTTGAAACCTTCTGTGTTCAGCCCCTAGTGTTGGCAAAATTAGTATTTTTCATTACTGCATTTCTACTCATGTTTCATTCAATTATGCTATCAACTTCTCAGACTCCTACAAAGACAATACCATCTATTGTCAATATCATAATTCTTTACTTATTCAAAATAAGCACTTGAAACCTTTGATCTAAGCCTGTTCTTCAAATTGGCAACACCTGTATTTTTTTCTATAATTACTGCATTTCTCTTTTTTAAAATCTGAGCTGGCCGCAAATTTTCAAAAATCCAGCAAAAGAATTTTTTTGGTCCGATGGTACAAAACAATTAGCTAAACTCAAAATAATGTTTGTATTAAAAAGCAATCTATTGCTTTTTCCAGAGTCTGATGTCTTATATTGTAATCTACATGTATCTCGTATTTCCCATGAAAGATAAAGAAACAAACATGTACCTCCAAACCCTGGAAACCAAGAAAGTACGACAAATCGGAAGACATCGGCTGAAGATACGGACATTGAAAAACTTACTCAAAACTTATGAACAGCTTTATGAAACACCCAACAGGACTAACTCTATTAAATAAAGACAAAGAAAGGTGTGAAGTATTAATCACCTTTATTCTATCAATAGCATCTTCTTTGACAGGTAGCTGGATCTTCTTGGGCATGGAAAGGTTTGGTGTGGGGGCAGCATTCACGTTGCTCACAAAGTTGTTGATGTTGTTGAGGTCAACGTCGATGCCCTCTGTCTTCAAGATGACCTTTAACCGATTGACCTCTTCCTTGAGTTCACGGATGAGACGGGCGTTGGGATCTTCATTGACAATAGCCTTGCAGACGATGTTCTTGGCTCTGTCTGCATATCTGTAAAAAATAACAGCCAACACAAAAAGTAGGAACATGGGATTTTAAAATGTTTTATACCCCATCCAATTTGGCACAATGAATTGATTTAGCTTAATCACATTTAAATGAGTATTTATTCTGTTCCAAATCATCAAACGTCATCTGGTAAATGGTCCTTCTATGATGACATATCACCAAAGGTACATGTAATTCTCACTCACATTTCTTTTCTTTCTTGCCTTTCGATTTTCTTCTCGATCACTCCACCATTCTACAGTCCCTTTCAGGACTAAACCACATGCTCTCTGCATGAAAGGAATTAATCGTACCAGGTACCCATCCACTTGGGTTGAGTACATCAGTATGGATAACATTTTTTGCTGAAGGAAAACATGCCATGGCTGGGATTTGAACCAATGGCCTTCTGTTTGGAAAACAAAAGTCAGAACCACTAGATCATAACACCCCACAAACATATGAATTAGTAAAAAAGTATTTACCTGAGTGTACTGAGTGTTTCATCGTAGTTGATATCAGCTGGACTTAGAGCTGCAATCATAGCAGTCTTGGAATTACCTCCTAGGTTCTCTCGGAGTAGCCATGTTAGAACGGAATCTCGGTATGGAATGAAATCTGTCTTCTTCTTCTTTTTACTTGCCTGTGAAAAAAAGTACAGAGTGAAAACAATTTAATTAACTATGCTAGTCCCAAATTGACCAAAGAGCTATCAATCTTCAGGGGGGAGAGGGGAGGGGGTGTTAGGCCTGGACCTCGAGGCCCTGTTGCAATCTTGAAGGGAAAGTTTTAGGGAAAAGGGTACCCATGTTTTAAGAAATTTGTCAAATCATAGACAATGTTTGGGGGGTGAAAAGGGGATATCAAAATTAGTTCCCCTAAAGAAAATACAGTCCATCAATTCACAAAGATCTTTGTTTGGCACACGGCTTTATGAAATAATAAAATATTACAATCCAAAATGACTTCTAAATCATAATTCAATCATGTAAAGTTAAAGTTTGCAGTGCAGACAATAAGCAGTTTGACAGGAAGTATATTTTTGTCACAATAGTCTGTGTAATTACAAATATAGTCACATGCTATTGCATATTAAAAGCAAATAATAATAAAAACTGTTGATACTTCAGTCATTCATAAAGCCATTTATAACTTTATATCCTCAATTGGTTGATTACATATACATGTACAGTATATGTACTTGGCTGCTACATGAATACTGAATGTCTGTAAATATTTACAAAGCAAACAGTAACCAATCAATGGCATAATCTTTTGATTTCATTTGCATTCATGCATCATACAGTGTCCCATGCAATGCTTTCATTCAACAAGCTTTATGCAAGAATGACATTGATTTATTTGGAAATCAATCTAAAAATCTCAAAATTAGCACATAAGCCTACACGTAGATTGAGGCAAGAACCTCAACAAACTGAATTTAGGCTCAAATTTTATTTCCTTCTGATGCATTTTGTTTGACAGGTGAGAACAGTACAGCTATGTTATAAAAATATATTAAGCATCAGCAAGCTCAGCTTGTTTCATTACATACGTGTACCATTCAAAGCTCCATTTACATCTAGTAAAAAGCTAAATTACAATAATTGAGTATTATCAATGTAACAGGATTGAACATAAAACATAAATAATTACTATTTAGGCTCATTTTTTCAGGATATGCAGGCTGTTACGTGCATATTTACATGTAGAAGCCATATTCAAAGGCAGGGCAACATGCAATAATGTAATGAGTGCATTGAGAAGACATCACGCAGGAATTACATGCTCACTTTAACATCTTCAGCCAACCTGCCTGATAAAGCGGCGGAATTGGTTACATTCATAGCATTGACAAACACTAGGAGCAGCTAATAATGTCTGCATGCCCTAACACTGCAATGCAGGTACATGTACATGTACATATACATGTACATGTAGTTGGCTTATCGGCTCAAGCACAGTACTGCATGTACTCAGTAGTATATATATGCCCCGTTCTACCGACAAAAACACACACATGCAGTATACATTAATCTGATCATCCATGCTTCATTCATGCATGCACTGTGGTGTGTTGATAGCATCATTATGGAGAAAGCGGTGTGAAAACCAATTAACTAAAACAGTCATAATTTTCTAAAAGCTTGAAAAACATGATGATGATGATGATATCATTCAGGTTAAATCTGTTTGCAGCAGATATTTAAATGCAAATTAGTAGGGGAAGGCGGGGTAAGTTGTGACACTTTTATCATTTTGCATATTAGAATTGATATGACTAATAATATTGAAGTATTACCTTGTCTTTAAATTTGATTCTTTGATTTCATTTTTCACATATATATATAACTTTCTAACCCCACACTGAAAGTCATTGTGACCTTTGAAAAAAATTGATGTCAAATGGCTCAACTTGCCCCATCTGTGGGGTAAGTTGTGCCACCTTCTGGGGCAAGTTGAGCCACAAAAACTGTACAAAATGTATGCGGGAAGAGCATGTCAATTTTTTTATTTAAAGTCTTTTCACTTGCTTACTAACATCCTCTAAAAGTAAAAGAACTGTCATGTGAATTTGCTCCTTTCTGCCTGCATATCAATGGCTTTTTAAGGTTTTTTTTTTTTTTTAATTATAAATTACCATAAGAATTACCATGGCTCAACTTACCCCATGCTGGCTGGCTCAAATTACCCCAGTCCGAACTTAATGTGATATTTTCACATCCACACATTTCTTATGCATCCATCGTGTAAAAGACCATGACAAGAATGAGAATCCATACCTGGACTAACAATATTGTTCTTATTTCTTTATTATATTTAAAGATGTGTGTAGGTTAAAAGCACTTATCATTTCACACCCTTTTTTACTTTTTTTGGCTGAAATTTGTATTTTTCCCTCTAAAAAAGTACTTTTTGTTTCAAAGTTGAAAACAATGTGGTGGGGTTAAGGGTTATGTAATGTGTCATCAATACATGACACCACCACATTGTCTGACTCATTCATTATTGGCCTGGGGGTGGTGGCTCAACTTGCCCCTATGCTCAACTTACCCCACCTTCCCCTAGATGAATTGTTTTGTTTTTTATTTTCTATTTCAATAAAGGTCAGATTGTCAAGATTCAAAAAATGTGTTTATTGTTGGGGTATGAGCAAGGGCGCCAGAAGGGGAATACAGGTGGGGTGTGGGGGGGGGGGCAAAAATGCATTTTTCGATACACCCCTGTAGGTTGCACATCGTGTACACCTTGTATGCTTTTGTTTCATATTCAGAAGCTCAAAATATATACTTGGTTTTAATACAAAAAATATCAATAATTGAAAAATAATATATAACATCAATAATGGGATCACTTGATAACATTGATCACAGTCTCCATATTCACAAATCTCAATATTTGATTCTGATTGGTTGATGGTGGGTGTTTTGAACAAAACACATATGCAACAATGAACCTGATTGGTCAGTGCCATTTTGTGACTGATTACAATCCTTGGTGATACAGGGTCCCAGCATACTCTGATGCTGAACTTTTTCCCCCCCTTACACAGGCCCCTACATGTCTGCATCATTCAAACTCACAAAGAGCGGAGTCAAAATCATAACATATGGAACACGACAGGCATACTGCTAAAGGCCCTTGCTTTATGGGAGTATTTGAAAGGGTAATGAATACATTATAGGGTATTTATGGGACTAATTTTGAATCGTGGGGATAATGATAAAGGACAGAAAACATGATGATGAATAAGAGGAAGGAAAGAGATGGTGAGAGAGTGAAAGGGGAGAGCAGATAGAAAGAAGAGAAGAGAGAATTTGACAGAGAAAAAAAATGAGGGGGAGAGGATGAGTATAGTAAATGAGAGAGGAGAGAAGAGAATGAGCAAACAAGAGTAAAGGAAGAGATGGAGAGAGAACAACAGAAAAGAGAGAAGGAAAGAGAGCGAGAAAAGCAGACAAACAGAGACAGATAAAGAAAGAGTAAGATAAGAAGAGAATAATGGAGGTATATAATTTCTTTTTTTAAAAGGCAAGAAAATGGTGAGACATTGAAATTAAACAAAATAATAAGGTTAGGTTAACAATTCTAAATTCCAAGGATTTAAAATAAATCCAGATCAGATGTGAATAGTGACCAGCCAAATATTAGATTTAGATTTGAATATAAATCTAAGGTCTCACAGGCCTAATTCATTCCCCATAGACTCGTGTGTTGAATTGGCACTTTAAAAAATTCATAAAAAATAAGGATGAAATTCGGGGGTCGAATGTTTACTACCAGTGGATAGGATATATATCTGGCAATCCATATCTGACCAGAAAAGGGTCCCTCGACCGGCTCATTTTAAAAATAAATTGGCGTGTTTGAAGACACCGTCGGGGGGAGCAGATTCATCACCTCAAACGGCAAAATAGCCCTAATCCTTCCGCCAGTCAAAATATAGTCCAAAATTGGTGATATTTCTTCCCAATTTGGGACAAGCAAGTTCAGTAATTACCAAAAATAGAATCAGTGTTAGATGGACAATCATATGCATACACTTTGTCAATCAGCCATATCAAAATAAAAAAAATAGCAATGGGTTGGCTCGAATGAATATCTCTTGCTTTCCCAATGTTAATAGGCCCGTGAGGCCCTAAGAGATTTGAATTTAAATCTTTTGAGATTTAAAAGTTAATCCTTAAGATTTAAAAGAAATTAAAAATTCAGCTGGTCACTATTCACACCCGATCTGGATTTAATTTAAATCCTTGGAATTTAGAGTGTACATGCAGGGATGCATGCTGTGGATCTGAGGCCTATTCTCTAAATCTAATAAGCTAATCAAATTCATGAATTCAAATAAAAGAAAAACGTAATTCATATTCTTCCCCAGGCAAAGTTAGTATAACCAATACTCTCCTCTTGGGGAATAAATTTATACTCTCATCTTTGCTCGGGTGTTACACCTTGTATCTAATTCTTAAAAACTTTAAAGGTCAGCTCAGAAAATAGAAAGATATTAGGGTTGTGACATTTGATGCAACCTCCCTTTGGCAAAGACCTTTCGAACAATATTATTCTTTAAAAAGGTTATTAGTGCAAATTTAAACAAGTTAGCCCCCCCCCCCAAAAAAAAGAGAAAATATCTCATATCATTTATCAGGATTCCTGATTTACTGCAATCATTATAACATACATGTATAGCTTATGACATCATACATGTAATAAAACAATGATGGTGTCACAAGTTTTTCTGCAGTTTTGGACCACTTTTGCGACGTGAAGCATATCATAATGCATTTTTTAAAAACATTATCATTGTGATAATGTATGTTTTCTTTTATGTCACCGAGTTGTTAGTTTGTTCTGTTTTTTTATTAATATCTTACTTATAGAGGCTCTACTAGTTTCATATCTTCATGAGATATGCTTCCAATGAAATGATAGTCTTTTATCCATTCTCTTCAAAACTATACTATTAATATGCCCTATCAACATACAGTAACCTGGTATAATATAAATATAAAAGCATGGTTAAAGATGCATTCGTCATCAATGCAGCATACTGTACATGTACATCATGTCCAAGCTTCCAAAAACTAACAATGAGAGTAATAATTAATTTCGACTATAAATGAAAAATTCAAATTTGATTAAGTTTTTGTATACATGGAAAACTCAGGTTTTAAATCAAAATCCAGAGTTCTCAAAGTGAAGTTGAAAATTAATGATTTCTCAGAGCATTCTAGATGTTCGAATCCATTCTAAGCCCATTATGATTGTTTTACACGTCCTTAAAACCTTCAAAGGTGAATTCTAATAGGAAAATATTCAGCATTTTTTTCACATGTTTCTCACTAAAATCTGCAGGCGTTTTCAAAACATGGATAATCAGGATTAACTGAAAACTGCAAGCATTTTCAAACATGAACATCAAATGTTGGGAGGTCATTCGGTATTATAGACACACGATCAACATCAAAGGAAATGATGAACACTGTTGATATTTTCCCTCAAATATTGCCTGAATTCGACCCTTAAAAATTTCACTCCAGCAAGGCCTACTCAATTCCTGTCGATTCTAAAAAAATGAATAAAGGCGACAGTATTTTCGTGTTACTTCTGATTTTTAAAGTCAAAACTAATTTTAATGCACTGTGGTGCAATAGTCACAAGAGTCTAGACAGAAACGTGTGAAGAACCTACATGTACGTAATTCCAACCAGACGAACTAAACCAATTTATCTTGCCTTATTAATATAGCTAGTCGAAATCACATCCCTTCCTGGTGAAGGAAGCTCTTAGCTAAGCAATGACATTACATGCATCACAACACATAGCAATGATAGAGCTGCCTCATTTCAATAGACTTCATACAAGAAATGCATTCTGATTGTAGGTATCAGCCCAAAAGTGTTCAATCATATAGGATGATATACTACACTAAGTAGAGCTACATGTATGGCACTTACATACTACATCAATTTCTTTAAAAGCTTACAAAGGACATACGCTGTATATACTTTTTATGTTTTTAAAATTTTATTCTAAATTTGCTATTTTCATGATTTAGATAAATCAGCAATTGAAATAAATACAAAAATGGGGGATGTTGGACACACAAAATTATATGTATACATATCATGAAAACAACCTGTACACAGAAGGCCTACTATTGACAGCTATAGTTTTACATTAATATTATACTATAGAAAACATTGCACAAATGTCACAAATTCATGCATTCACAATAAAAATGCAAATTTCTATACAAAAACAAAATATAAAACTATTGAATGTTATTTCTCTCACCTTGTCAATGGGCATACTTGACTATTGGTGTGACAGTGTTAGTAGCAGAAGGAAATTAAAAGGGATTAGAGCAAAATTGGTTAGTTATAAATTATAAACAGAAAGATAGAAACTGCATAGTCTCTTTCAGCAAGTGGATTTAACTCTAAAATAGCATTAGACAGGATTTGACTCCACTTGAGTCAAGTTAGTAGTTTCTTCGTTGAGCTTTCATTTGACTAGAATCTATTTTCAGCTGATGCAAACTACATGTATTCCATTCCAAGAATCCCATTTCAGCCTAATATATAAGTACACAAAGGGAGATGAATAAGCCCAACTGCCATGACTTTTAAAAAGACGCCTCAGTGTATTTATCAGACAAACACATCAGGTGGGATCATACTCAGCACCTTTTCCTTTGTAATTCTCCCATTTCAGCATTGACAAGATAATGGGAATGCACTGGGTAATTCTTGGCCCAAATGATAGTGACTTTTGATAAGATGCTGCAGCAGATGTATTAGTGGCCACACCTGGGGGGTGTTTCACAAAGATTTAAGTATGACTTAGAGTCGCACTTAAATGTCTATTTGCGCACGGTATAAAAGGCATGACAGCATTGGTCAGATTATGCCAAGAAGACGCGCTCTACTGCGTATTGTCCAATAAGATTGCGCGTTGCATATCATGTGCGCATCGGCATTTAAGTGCGACTTAAGTCATACTTAAATCTTTGTGAAACACCCCCAGGTGCAATCCTACTCGGCGTCTTTTTCTTTACACTTCAGCATAGACAAAACAATGGGCGACTGGGACACTGCTAGGAAATTCTGTATTCAGTAAGGCAATGACAAGACTCTGGATTGAACATCACAGTTCATAAGATGGCCACATCAGGTGAAATCCTATTCAGTGCATTTCCCTTTGCAATTCTCCCATTCCAGCAGATAAATAAAATGGGGGACCCATGTACACTGCTTGAAAATTCTGCATGCAGACAAGACTTGCAATCGATGCCTCAGTGTATTCATCAGGTGGCCATAATAGGTTGTCTCCTGCTCTGCATCTTTTACCTCGTGATTTCTGCCTCTAGATGAAGAAATGGAAAAGATGCTGGGGAAATCCTGCATGCAGTAAACCTTTACTTTTCAATAGGACCCTCAGTGTATTCATCAGGCACCCATATCAGCATCGTTTCCTTCCCAATTCTACCATACCAACATAGACTCACAAAAAACCCCAATGGGGAATTGAAAAAAAAAACACTGGAGGAATCATGCAAGAGGCAGCTGCCATTAACAATTTAACATCATTATTAATGCCAGGGTAAAAGTATTGTCCATTTTGGGATAGGTGTATATGATTGACTTTAAGTCCGTCGACAAAACAACTCCCAAAGAGAGAAAACATTATTCCAGAGGGGAGGAATCCTACAACCATTGCACAAGCAATGTGTACAAATTCAAAAAGTTTTCATTTCACAACTACAATTCATTCAGTTTATAATACAAAGCCCAGATCAACAAGCAATGTCCTGAATGAATGTTTTTAGCTGTTCCTTGAAGAACATTACGGGGCAGTGTAGTCAGCCATGCTGGAGAATGAAGCAGAAGAAACAAGCACATAACTTATCATAAACATGAGGGAGGTGAAACAAGAGACAGGAACGTCCAATATTGGCAAGTGTGAGCGGAAGCTGGCCATCGAGGGCCTCCTTGACGTGACTCAGAAAATGACAGAGGGTAATTAAAGATACCAACATGACCTAGCTCCAGGGGAAAACAGATAATATGGGTGGGAGCTAGGTGGTAAACAGGATGAGAAACCAGTAAGAAAAATATGAGTAAGAGTCAGATGGAGAAGGAGATACAGATGGGTAAAACTAGCAGGTGGAGATGTAGAAGTAGTAGATGTAGAAGTAGTAGATGTAGAAGTAGTAGATGTAGAAGTAGAAGATGTAGGAGTAGTAGATGTAGAAGTAATAAATGTAGAAGTAGTAGATGTAGAAGTAGTAGATGCAGAAACAGTAGATGTAGAAGTAGTAGATGCAGAAGTAGTAGATGTAGAAGCAGTAGATGTAGAAGTAGTAGATGTAGGGGTAGTAGATGAAGAAGCAGTAGATGTAGAAGTAGTAGATGTAGAAGTAGTAGATGTAGAAGTAGTGGATAGAAGTAGATGTAGAAGTAGTAGATGTAGAAGTACATGTAGAAGTAGTAGATGTAGAAGTAGTGGATAGAAGTAGATGTAGAAGTAGTAGATGTAGAAGTACATGTAGATGTAGAAATAGATTTAGATATATAAGTAGTAGATGTAGAAGTAGATGTAGAAGAAAAAGATGTAGAAGTATTAGATGTAGGAGTAGTAGTAGTAGATGTAGAAGTAGTAGATGTAGTAGTAGTAGATGTAGAAGTAGTAGATGTAGAAGTAGTAGATGTAGTAGTAGTAGATGTAGAAGTAGTAGATGTAGTAGTAGTAGATGTAGTAGTAGTAGATGTAGAAGTAGTAGATGAAGAAATAGTAGATGTACTAGTAGTAGATGTAGTAGTAGTAGATGTAGTAGTAGTAGATGTAGAAGTAGTAGATGAAGAAATAGTAGATGTAGTAGTAGTAGATGTAGTAGTAGTAGATGTAGAAGTAGTAGATGTAGTAGTAGTAGATGTAGTAGTAGTAGATGTAGAAGTAGTAGATGTAGTAGTAGTAGATGTAGTAGTAGTAGATGTAGAAGTAGTAGATGTAGTAGTAGTAGATGTAGTAGTAGTAGATGTAGAAGTAGTAGATGAAGAAATAGTAGATGTAGTAGTAGTAGATGTAGTAGTAGTAGATGTAGAAGTAGTAGATGTAGAAGTAGTAGATGTAGTAGTAGTAGATGAAGAAGTAGTAGATGTAGTAGTAGTAGATGTAGAAGTATAGTAAATGTAGAAGTAGTAGATGTAGAAATGGTTGGGGGTTGAAGTAGTAGATGTAAAAGTAGTAGAGTAGTAGATGTAGAAATAGATGTAGCAGTAAATGTAAAAAAAAATAGATGTAGAAGTAGATGTAGATGTATCAGATGTAGGAGTAGTGGTAGTAGATGTAGAAGTAGTAGATGTAGAAGTAGTAGATGTAGAAGTAGTAGATATAGAAATAGTATGGAGAAGTAGTAGGTGTAAATTAGAAGCAGTATATATGAAGAAGTAGTAGATGCAGAAGAAGTAGATGTAGAAGTAGTAGATGTAGAAGTAGTAGACAGATTGAGTATATGAGGTAGATATACAGAATGTATAAAAAGGAAGTAGATGTAGAATTCCATAGCAAATCTATTAGAAAAAAGGAGTTGTAAAATCAGATGTTCAAGTGAAAGATAGAGAAGCAGTAGATGTAATAAATTCAGAAATATTAAATGCATCAAAGAAAAGTAGACAGCGTAGATTTTTATCACCTTTACCCCCCCCCCCCTCTCTCTCTCTTTCGTTCTTTCTTTCCCTCGTGCACTATCTCTGTTGAGCTCTAAGCAGCCACGATCCCTAATATAAGCTTTGTAAACAAGATGAAACAATCTGGAAGGTTTGATTATCATATTGAACCAAGCCTGACAGGGGAGGCTGATCCACAGTGGGACGCCGATGCGCTGGAAAACAAGTGAAACCACATCTCAAAGCAAAATGTCAATACGTTCAAATAGAGGCAGCAAATTCAATCTGTTGAGAACCTGAGAGTGAGCTGGGTGTGGGAGAGTGATGCAGAAATGTGAATTATATTCCAATGGGAGTGGGAGTGAGTAAAAGATAGCATGAGAGAGTGAGAGAAAGTGAGAGAGACAGACAGATTACAGAAAGAGAGAGAGAGACAGATGGAACAAAGAAAGGAAAAGAAAGGCAGTAAATTCAATCTGTTGAGAACGTGATAGTAAGCTGGGTGTGGGGGAGTGATGGAAAATCTGAATTATATTACAAAGGGAGTGGTAATGAGTGAAAGAGGAAGAGAGCAAAATAGTCAGATAGATAAATAGATAGACAGACAGACAGACAGACAGATAGATAGTTAGCAATAATTAACAACAGATAATAATAAGATGTTGTTACAGCTCATAACAAAGACATCAATCAGGAATTGTGACAAAAGGGATGGAAAACAGCAGAGAATAAAGACCGATAGAGATTTGAAAAAATGAAATAAGATAATGGTAGAGAGACAGTTCACTCCCACATATAGTTTGGTTGATAAATAAACATTATACATTTTTAATTAAATATACATTAAGAAAAAAGATTCTGGATTCTCCCAAAGATACATGTATAATACAAATACAGACCTGCCAACCTCTGTATTCCGTGATACAAAAAATGTATTTCCCCCCAAAAAAGTGTATTTCATAATAAAATGCTTGGTGCACTCGCCCATCACGGCGCTCAAGCTGCATGCAAGCTAGAATGCGCACTGCTCTTGCAGATGAAAAAAAAAACCATTGAAACTTGTGTATTACAAAATGATTGAAAAAAAAAACAAGTTACCTGAAATTACATTGATCTAATAACCATATTTGTGTACGTTTTATGAAATAGAGACATATAGAGATGATTTTTCTCAATAAATTACGATTTTGTAAACAAAAAACGTACTTTAAAGAAAAAACGTATTTTAAAGAAAAAACGTACTGCCATATTTTGGTTGCAAAAACGTACTAAATACGGCTAAAACGTACTGGTTGGCAGGTCTGCAAATATTGTTTCATAAAGGTGTCCATAAATTCTGCGCGACTTTATGAACGAGTGGTGCCCTTTCCATGACAAGCTTTATCAGATTTCTAATCATTTTTGTTTCAATCACCTACAGATAAAATCCAATCTTTGTAGATTAAATTAATCATTGTTAGTATATGTATGGAAAATTCAATATTTTTCATGAATTTGATTAGGATTATACAGGATTTCCGGGAGGGGGGATTGAAGTATTTGATTAGTAGCAATCCATAATACATGACAATATCATCATGAAGTGACTATGTGATCAATAATACACCAAAAATAATGAGATGCTCTTTTCCCTCTGAGAACATTACAAAAGGAGTGGGCTATAATGATCTAAAATTAAATCTAATTTTAGGTGTGATAGTTGTAACAAAGCACGATTTCAGAGAAAGAGTAATGCGTTTGTTTTGAGCTATCATTTGGTGTACTAGAATAGGAAAGGGTCATGTAATATAGTGCCGAGAAGAGGAGTGTTGGCAAAGAGACAAAAACCTAGAAAAATATAAGAAAGGAGAATTCTTAAACTTGAAGGTAACCTGCATCAGAAAGAAAGGAAGTTAATTTTTCATGCACTGCTGTAATGCATGATAGTTTCTTGAAAACAAGAATATGGTGTTAAGTGGAAGTATCAGAAATAAGGAAAAAATAGAACTTCAACATATAAAGATACTTTAAATCTGCTTTATCAGCTTTAAGTCTTAAAAGTCTTAAAATCTCAGTTTCATAGAGAGTTTACAGGGACCACCTTATTCATATATTTTTTTCCCGTCAAATTTTGTTGCATTCAGATGCATCAACAAGTTTCCACTGAGATATCATTATATCCCAATTGCCTTCTTTACATTTGAAAGGTTAACCAAATATTGTTAAACATGTATCATATCAATTATAAGACCTCATAATGACACAACAATATCCAGGAAGTGAGCTCCACAATTTGCATCTTTCTTCTAATAATTGGAAATAAAGAATTATACAGTTTAAAAACAATGTACATCTACACTACAGACAGGAAAAAAGAAGTGAACTATCTGAGACAAGTTTTTTTTTAAATATTGAAATATCATTAAATACAAAGAAAATGATTAGGGTTTCATTAGGTTATATAGACAGATTCTGACCCAGTCTTACAAGTCGGGCATGAAGAAAGCTCGAGGTTTTCCCTTGGACTTGCTGTCCATCATGCAGTAGGTGAAGTTATATATTATGATTTTAAATACTACTCTCCAGCATTGCTCTAAGTGAACTACTTTAATATAGTAATGTTAGAATAATGTGCAAAGGATTCCGAGAAGAAATTAAATGGCATGCCGTTCTGAAGAATATATTTTGATGAAATGCAAGATGCAGAGAATTCATTTTGGTCTTACATTTTTTATGTTTCTTGGTTTCCCTGATTGTGATGACTAAAGAAATTACAAACAAAAACAACAACATGAAAACAAACATAAACATTGAAATAATATTTGACATAACCAAAACGGTGCTGGGGGGATAAGTACATTTTCACTCAATTTACCTAGTTTCATTTTTATATTTAACTTGGATTTTTTAATCATCTCTTTTATTAATGATATACAAGAGAAGTGATAATTCACTATAGGCAAGCACACATCACTATGCTTTTCTCCTTAGCAATAAAGATTTTTGAATAAGTGATTCAAGCTCATCGGGGAATTGTATGAATTAATATTATCACATACTCTTCATGATATGAAATCAAACATATTACAGATGAAAGGGAAAACGACACAATCACAAAGACTTCAAAGAACAAAACTGAGAAAAACTTACGTTAAAACAAAACCTTGCCAATTAGCATTAAAACATGAAAACTTCAGCATAGAAAATTTAGCATCAGTTGACTTGAACTCTGTGGTCCCAAGAGATAAAAGTTTGAATACAATTTAAGGCCATCGCACACCTTACGGCCCGACTGGTCTGCAACTGGATGAAGGGAAATGTGACGTCACAGCTCTTGTCAGCTTGAGAGTCGCAGACCAGTCATAGACTAATCGCAAGGAAAATCGTAAGGATTTGACATGTTGAATCCTTACAACTGGATTCCAATATCAATCCAACTTCCAGCCAATCAGACAGCAGAGTCGCGACCCATGCAATTAACACGCATACGCACTAAGCGTCATTTTCTTAGTTGCTATGGCAAAAAAAAAAAAAAAAGCACGTGCCTGAGCTGCAGACCGCATGGTAGTCGGATCACACTCAGTTGTAGACCAGTTTGGTCTTAAGGCATGCAGTGGCCTTTAGACTGCAACAATGAGGTGGATTTAAATATACAGCCAAAAGATTTAAAATGAAATCTTTCGAGATTGAAAATTTAACACTTAGGATTAAGAATAAATCCAATATTCGGCTGGTCCCATTCAGTGCCAGTCTAGATTCATTTTTAATCCTTGAAATTCATAGTGTATTATATTCAATAGACGATCATGACAGTGAATAAATAAGAATCAGTGGGTGATATACTCACAAGTTCTGCTAATGCTGAAATAACTTTTCCCAAGGTGGTCAGAGATTTGTTGATGTTTGCTCCTTCCTGTGTGGGGGAAAATTAAATAAAAAATAACATTATTAATAAAAGAAGTAGTAGTAGTAGTAGTAGAAGTAGTAGTAGTAGTACTAGTACTATTAGGAGTAAAAGTAGTAGTAGTAGTACTAATAGTAGTAGTAGTAGTAGTAGTAGTAGTAGTAGTAGTAGTAGTAGTAGTAGTAGTAGTTCTATTAGGAGTAAAAGTAGTAGTAGTAGTAGTAGTATTAGTAGTAGTAGTAGTAGTAGTAGTAGTAGTAGTAGTAGTAGTAGTAGTAGTAGTAGTAGTAGTAGTAGTAGTAGAAGTAGTACTAGTAGGAGTAGTACTAGCACTACTAGTAGTAGAAGAGTAGTAGTAGTAGTAGTAGTAGTAGTAGTAGTAGTAGTAGTAGTAGTAGTAGTAGTAGTAGTAGTAGTAGTAGTAGTAGTACAACTACACTACTAGTACTACTAGTAGTAGTATAGTAGTAGTAGTAGTAGTACTAGTAGTAGTAGTAGTCGAAGTAGTAGTAGAAGTAGTAGTAGTAGTAGCAGAAGTAGTAGTGTTGCATGTATCATTATTATTATTATCATCATATTTATTTTAATTACCACTGATATCATTATTGTGTAATTAGCATCACCTGTTCCTGGGAGATGAATAGCGAACTAACACTGCGACGTGTACGGCTCTCCTCCCAATATAATCAATTGGGGGGAGTGCGGAGTGTTTCATCAACATTTTCATCCGACAAGTTGTCAGATCTGACATCTTTCTCTGATGTTGATTGGCTGAGAGGTACTGTTACTATGGTAACTGTCGGATAAAATGGGACTTGTCGGATAAAACGTCCGACAAGTCCTTTCATGGAACGCCCCCCTGGTGGACCACTTTCCCTGACTCTTGTATGAATAGTGAAGTGGGTTGTCAAAAGTTAGAACCAAATCTTTAACATGATTAAGTAACATATTAATAATTTATTCCTAAAGAATCAGTCAGTGAACAGTGACATTGCAGTAACTAATATTTTGTTTGGAAATTTAGTACAGTAATTCAAAAATATTCTTTACCAGAGCTTTACACATGCTTTCAGACAATTAGTTAATATTCATAATGATCATTTTCAGTCATGGTAAAACAAAATGCAAAATATGGAACACATTAACATCTTTAATGGTCAAACATGAAATGAAAGTAAAGATATAGGCTCCAAATTCCTATTCATTATTCAATGAATTATAGTATTTTTTATTACTTCTTTTCCCCTCCCTCTCTTGTCTATGTAGCAAGATACCAATACATTATGTTGTTGGAGGACTTCTCTCTTAGATGCCCAAATGTCACATGAATCTGTTGAATGTCAATTTTCTATTTTCAAAATAGGCCTAAAGGATGACATGAGAAGAGAGATTTTCATAAAGAGAAAAAGATATATTTCATCTCTGAAATGTGGTTACCTGACATTTGATTGGCCAAAAATAGAGAGTGCTTTTCTGAAAATCAATATTTATTTGCTTTTCAATGAAACAGCACAATATCAACCCTGAAATTCTTCCATGTTGCCAAAAAATTATGTACTCTATTAATAAATTGTCTCACTATCATGATGCTCTATATTTGTGTAAAAAAAACAAAATTTATAAAGATAGATTAACTTTGTCAAAAAAGAGGGAAAATAGCTTCTGACAATATGACAGGTATATCATGTTGTATGATAAAGCACTACATTGGGAGGGAGGAGTATAAAGTAACATTATGAAGCATTTCAAAACCTATGTGTTACTTCTAAATCTGTATATCAAAGGGTAGTAGCAATATGATTATGAAATTGACTTGGTTTTCTTTTCTTACTCTCCCCTTCTTCCTTTTTTTCTTTTCCCTTTGACTGTTGATTAACAGAGTGGGATATTCCCCTTGCCCCATGGCTATGCAAGTGAAAGATACTGATCTATTTTTTTTTCTCAACAAGATAATGATATTCTTATTCATTTTGTGAAAAATTTGTTTTGCAAATAAAGGAATGCAAATAAACAGTATCTTCTGTTTGCTCTTTATTTAATCCCAAAATTCATAGTTCTAAATCTTAATAGCTGTTTGCTGAAAGTTCACTTTTGAGTGTTCATAATTATATTACCTCACAATCTATACATTGTATCTAAATGTTTTGTGAAGCAAAATGGCAGGCTTTATCAAACCAAAATCAATTGCAATTGTTTTGTAACATGCAAACAAGGTATTAAAACGGGACCACCTCAAGCATTATAAATCCCACCAAATCCTGATGAAATGCAATTAGAAAAGAGGAATAAGTGTTGGCATTTATCACATATTGAGTTATTTCATGCTCAAGTAATTTATGGAAAGGTCACTGCATTCATTTGATTTATATAAATGGGACTGCAATGACAGCATCTAAGGGGCTGCATCACTTCTAAAAATAAAATAGCATCTTTTACTTCTCATCATCCCTCTAGTATTGCCATATAAAATGGATGTCTCGCAAATAAGGAGGAATCCATGCTGCATATAAAGTTTTTCAACTTGATTTTAATAACGAAGAAACGTTTTTAGTTAATTGTGTTCTGCTTGGTGTCATGATGATGCAGGGAATTGATATGATGACCCCCCCCCCCTTGAAAAGGGAAGATTAGTAAAGAAAAAAATAGAAAAATTAGTATATAAAAAAGATGAGAAAGATAAAAAAGATACTTCAGAGGAACTTTCATCATTAGTAAACTATTTTATCATATGTTGAAATGGAGCTGAAATGGTTGAGTTGAATACATGTATATCACAATCTGACCAATTTGCATATAATATATTTTGTTTAAATACAAATGTTTAATTAGATATTAAAGGCATCTAGGCCCGTATTCTGAAGTCAAGTTTAACTTAGACCATGGTATAACTCTGTGCTAAAGTTATGGGAAGCCAAAAGTGTCAACTTTTGTATGTTTCTTATATTTACTGTGCTCTTTCCTGATTCATTGATGGTGAAGACAATCATCTATTAATACTTCCTAGACAATTATGAATGATCTGAGAGCCAAATGAGCTGAAATATGATATCTCTACCATTAGTGATTTATGTAACAATTGGCTTTCCATACTTAAACCACAACTGTAAACCTGAGTTTGACAACTGTAAACCTGAGTTTGAGTTACATGTAAACCCGACTTCAGAATACAGGCCATAGATAACTTTAAAATATCTTCAAAGTGGTCCAAATTTGTCACCAAATTCTAATTTCCTATGTTTGAGCTGGCAATCTACTACACTGTTGAGGTTGAATACGCATTTAGATTATCTTGGCATTTAAGACTGCTGAACAGATATAAATTCACATACATGTACGTACATTAGGCTGATCACCGGCTTTGATTGTGATAGTTACACAATACTTTTGAGAATGAGTCATCCGGATATCACTTCCTATATAAGGACGAAAGACTTTCCTATTGAAAGCTGAATACAGGAAACTTCTTAGCCCTATAACAATATATCCAATATCATTTAAAGGAAGTAATTTCATTGCAAATGAGTTCACGTAAAGACAGACAATGTCAATTGAAAATGTTCATACATGATTGTGATATGATATTGGTGGAGGGAGAAAGCAGGGGAGAATGAGAGCTAAGGATAGCAAAATTGGGCATAATTATGTGAAAGGAACATGTGAAAAAGTTTGGCCAAAAATAATAAGTTATACATGTAATTTGCAAGATCAGATATTAGGGAGGTTAAAACAGCCCCAATACCATTTCATAATTATATGATGCATTTTGATGCTTTTTTATTAATTTTTTACTTCTACGTTTTTTACCTTACATGTATTTATTCATTCATTTTCCTATACAACCTATTTCAGTCTACAAATCAGATCCTGAAAATGATTTGAAATAAAGATAAAAATTGACACCCAAAACAACTCTCCTCATAATTTCTTCATTGTGTTATATTCACATAATAATGTGATAATAATATTATAAACAGCCCTCCCCCTTAGAAAATGTATGGCTGTGCCTATATAAATTTAAGTCCTCCTATACTGTAATGAAAGTGTAAATTCCCCAAACGTATCCTCAGTGATCGCTCATTTTTATAACAGAGGAAGCAAGGCATGCGGTTTATCTCATGGGTTTCCTGCTTGGGTAATTTACAATCCCCATATACTTTCACATTCCTACAACCTATTGAAAAGTTGGTTAACATACAAATGCACCACTGGATTGTTAATCAAGATTGTGTATAAAACAAGTACGAGTATTTTAACCAACTCCGTAAACCAATGAAATTAACCCCAAATAAATTTTTCAAACTCAACACTAAAGTAAGGTTGATTTTTTTTAAAGAAATTATAAATGTTTACTCTAGATAGTATATTAAAAAACACCTTTAAAAAAGCTTTTAAAAATATAAATTTGATAAGACAGGAAAAATTTTATATAAAGAAAGAGCAAAGACAAAAGGAAAGCTCTCATATTTTTAAACTAAGCAAAACAGGCATATTATATATGTAGGTAAATGAAATTTTGATAAAAATTATTCAAATGCATACATTATCAAGAGAAAAACAAAACTTTTCTTTTCAAATACTTCCACTAAATTTCTCAATACTGCAAAAATATTGAGAAATTTAGTGGAAGTATTTGAAAAAACAAAATACTGTTCATATCCTGACATAAGTGAAAAAAACAAAACTATATACATGTATTGGTAAGAATTGTGGTGAGAAATGTATTCTGACAAGGTGTTTACTTGTTGCATCCTTAATCTCTTCATCAAACCAGTGGGATAGAAACTCAAGAGACAGAGGAGAGAGGGGGAACCAAGAGGGCTATATATAATGCTGCATTCACACATTGGCCTGTATTCTGAAGTCAGGTTTAAATTTATAGACCATGGTCTAACTCTGTGATAAACTTATGGGGAGCCAAAAACTAAAAAATTCTGCTGACATTGTATATTTCTTATATTTTACTGTTTTGTTTCCCTTTGCTTTCATAATGAAAAAATTATTTCAGTTATCATTCTGAGACAGTTATAAATGATTTAAGTGTCATAAGAGTTGATAAATTGAACATGTACTAATAGAGATTTGTGCCCCAACTGGCTCTCCATAGTTAATCTACAACTTTAAACCAGGGTTAAATTTAAACCCGAGTTCAGTATACGGGCCTTAGTCTCATATACAAGAATGTACATGTATTCTTTGAAGCACATAACAGCTGTTCTGCTAAATCCAAGGTTATTGTGCTATGTTATGGATTTTCTACAGCTCAAATCATATATTTTTCACCATTACATGGAAATCACATTTTCTGTTACTGGCAGCGATCTCTCAGTTCTTCAATACAACAGGTTTGAGAAGAAAACAGTAGTAGGACACTATTTTTTTTTCAAATGAGCAAATTTTTTCTTGTTTCCTTTTTTTTTTTGGGGGGGGGCAGGGTAGTTCTGTTTAAATCACAAAAATTGCCCAAACTTGAAGGAATGACCCAAATATACTACTTCCTCCCCTCCTCCGCTACTAAATGTGAATGTGGAGTGAGGCTCTTGATACAAGTATCTCCATCCACTGATGCAATCCCGTCGGCATGGCAACTTCATCATTCCACATGACGTGATTTAGCATGATGAAATTCTGTGCTCTCTTTATTTATTTCTCTCTCTCTCTCTCACTGTCTCTCTCCCTCTTTTCCCGTCTCTCCACATCCATATGCCGATCTGTTCCTGCCACCTGCAATGGTTAAGCTAAATTCCTTAATCATATTTGACCTCAGTCTATTTGGGGCCGTTACATTCTGGTACGAAATGTGTTTTTCAATCTGCACAATTGAGAAATTGTAAGTGTTTTAATAAGGGATGATTCCAATCTTTTTATTCACTTATTTGAAGTAAAAAATTAATTGAATGAAAGTTGCACTAAATTAAATTGAAATGAATTGATTTCTCCCCCCCCTCCCACTTCCCTAAATCTCTCATGAATATGGATACTGTCATGGAATTTAGACAATATGAGACTATTTTTGTCCAAATCATCGCCCATTAAAGGACAAGTCCACCCCAAGAAAAAGATTATTTATATAGAAAGAGAAAAATCAAACAAGGATAACACTGAAAATTTCATCAAAATCGGATCTGAAATAAGAAAGTTATGACATTTTCAAGTTTTGCTAAATTTCATAAAACAGTTATATGCACATCCTGGTCAGTATGCAAATGAGGGGACCGATGACATCACCCACTCACTATTTCTTTTGTATTTTATTATATGAAATATAAAATATTTGAATTTTCTCCTCATTGTCATGCGGAAAATTTTTCATTCTTCCCTGAACATATGGAATTCTATTGTTATAACATTTTGTGGTTCAAACAAGATGGTCATAATGTTCAAATCCGTAAAAAACAAAATATTGTATAATTCAAACAATAAAAAACAAAAGAAATAGTGAGTGAGTGACATCATCGACTCCCTTCATTTGCATATCACTGAGTTGAGCATAGAACTGTTTTGTGAAATATAAGCGACACTTTAAAATGTCATAACTTTCTTATTTTCCATCCGATTTTGATGAAGTTTTCAGCATTATTCTTGTTTGATTTTTCTCTATTTATTCAAATAATTTTTTTTTCTGGGATGGACTTGACCTTTAATCATCATCTATCACTTTTCATGATAACCTTTCACATAAGATTTGATTTAACCCTATATTTCACTATAACACATGCTTTCTATAGACTTGAAAATGCATAAAAGCAGGCTTAGCCTCCAACAGGTTAATAATTCATTTCTAAACAAGTGCAGTGTAATGGCTGATATTGCAATCAAAGCACAGACTTAGGTACTACTGCTACACACTAAGCTTGCGTTTTCCTATGCCAAATGAAAAATTGATTTCTCCCTGAAGTGAACTTCAGTGGGTGCCCACAAATATTATATTTCTATTAGCAAGCCAATCTAATTGTAAATCAGTGATCCAATCTGATATAATTGAACAGGGTCAACGCAATACTGAAGGGTTATGTAAAGACAGGTCACTTTTATTTGATTGAATAACAGTGAGACTGTAAAAAAAATAACAGATGGAGGGCTTTTTTTTTAAGTTCCATATATAAAATATCAAAATTATGCAAACTAATACAAATTTTGTGATTTTTATTCTGAGAAAATAAATAAAATTTTGTGATTTTAGTTCTTTTGAGAATGACTCCATGTACATTCAGGTAATTCATCTTCTACAGTAATGTTGAATATGAAGTGATTGAAACAATGTCTCTGTCACCTTCTCTCTATTATCTCTACCTCTCAAGCTAATACACACTCTTCCCCTCCATCTTCCAAGAACCCGCCCCCTACACCCCCTCTCTCCCTCCCCATTAAATGCTAACAAAACAAATGAAATGTACACTGCCAACAGAGTATTTGGTATCTCTTGATTATTTCCTTGCAAATGATTAAATCCCGAACATGGAGTAACCAGGATAAGAGCATTATTTTTTATGTTCTAGTCAACATATGGGAACAATCCAAAGCTAAATCCAATAAACTAAAGGATCTCGTTACCCTGTCTGTAAAAGCACAAACATCCGCATCCCTCCCCCTCTCCCCTCCCTTCCTCCTCCCCTCCATCCATCCCTCCATCCCCCACCCTTTCCCTCTATCTCCCTCCCTCCGTCCCTCGCTCCATCCTCCCCCTTCCCTCGTCTACACCACAGCCCCATACACTGTAGACCTTTACCCTTATCAACGCCAAACATGAGCTGACGTGTGTCTGAGAGGGGATGAGTGTGTCCATGCATAATAAACCTCGGATATCTTTGCATCACCAGTGTTTACCCTGCCCTACCTGTCTGAGGAACACTACGCCATAATAATGGTGTGGGTACACATTGATGTGGAGAGACAAAATCATATCTTATGTGAATAGGAGTGTCTGAGATTAAGTAGCTACAGACTAATAACACTTGCAGGAATGCCATTTAGAATTGATATGAATGTCCAAAAATCACCTAGAATGAGCCACAACAGTATGTACTTTCTATGGCCTGAAAATATTAAAGTTACTTTGAACTGAATTAAGTCTTAGCCTTAAAAGTGACATTCATGCTCCTTCTAATGACTATTGGTTGATAAAACCTTAGATCCTTAAAAAAATGAGTGCTAAAGAGAGTTTAAAAACATGGATAAGGGATGCCATAATTAGGAAAGTCTCCAATTTGCTAATAGACTGAAGGCCCCGTTCATAAATGTCTTGCAACTGTTGTAACTTTGTCATTGTGGCAACTACCATGGTAACCTTGATTTTGATTGGCTGCTGAGCCCTGTTACCATGGTAGTTGCCATAATGGCAAAGTTGCAACAGTTGTAAGTCCTTTATGAAACAGGCCCCACATCACTTTGAAGATTAAAATAAGAAAAGAACCAAGTTGAGAATGAAGGTCTGTACTTTGCATATAGTTACAACAAGAATTGATAAACACACAATGACACAAAACTGTGACCTCTCACCTTTAACCTGACACCTTTAGCTCCTGTTGAGTCTGCTCTTTCACTTCCTGCAAGGTCAACCAGGCTGACCTTGCTAACTTTCTCTGTGCACATGTTAGTCTCTGCATCGTGTCTCTTCTGGGTGAAGACGATGGTGAAGACTGCGTGTGATCTACTGCTTGTCTCATTCATGTTAGTGGAAGCTACGGTTCTGCAAGTTCATGACAAAAAAGAGACATTCATAGTTCACTTTCTAAAATATAAACTTATTCTTTGAAAAATTTCAGACCTTTATCGATATGTTTCTTTATAGCTCTTTCTGGTTTTATCAAAACCAACCTTTCCCCTCTAATGAATAAATATTCATATACGGAAAAGACTGGTTTTCCTCTGTAGAAGCGCATGCAGCATGGCAGTCTTAACCATACATTCAGACACAACTGAATACCATGATATCATATCTCTAAAAGAATTCATAGATACCAAACTTGGATTAAATTTAAAAAGAGAATTATCAACTTTTTCCATCAGACATTTGAATAATATGATTTTGGAGGAAAGGGTATAAAACCTGGAATATTTCTATTAAAGAAAAACGACAAGTACTGCAAAAAGGAAGGTTTCGCATCGCTGAGAATGGTATCACAACATCATCTATGGGTCTGTAAGCTACCTAAAGATAGGATCAGAAGGTTCTGTCCTGTTCTTACCTTGCTTTATTTCCCTCGTCCATCAGATCTGATATATCGCTAAACGAAGTGACGGCTAGTTTGGAGAGGTCCTCTACGTAGGGACCAAGAAGGGGATGCTCCCTGACCCTTAGGTTCTTCTGGTTCTTGGGGTTGAGGAGGTCACGGACCCTCTCACAGTAGATCTCCATGTAACTAACCTCTACTGAGTACTTCAAACTGGAGTCAGAGTTACAGTTGATACGGTCAAACAGCTCTTGGCACAGCTGTGATATAGAGAGAAAAGCGATTAAGTACAAGAAGTCAAATAATACGGGTGAAAATGTTCATAACAATATGGTTGAAATCTAAATTAGAGATGAATAATGAATAAATTTAAACTTACAAATTAATTACAAGATGGGAGTTTAAAATAAGTATAGCAGTAGTAGTAGTAGTAGTAGTAGAAGTAGTAGTAGTAGTAGAAGTAATAGTTTTAGAAACTTGTAGTAATAGTAGTAAAAATAGTGTTATGAATAGATATTGAAGTAGAAAATGCTGTGTAGAACTAGGAGGATCACCAAGTGGGTGTTTCAAAAAGTTATAAAATTATAAATAACTTTACATCAGAAGTGTGACCCTATCTTCTGCTAAATGACCAACTTTAATAGCATATAACTATAAGAACATATTCTCATCATGCCTAAAGTCATTTGTAATGGCTTTATGAAACACCCATGAGGATAAGTAGAAGTAGTACCAGTAGATAATCAGAAGGAATAGTATTCTTACTAACCTGTGGTATAATACCCTGTTGGCTCGGTTCTTGTTTTCCCATCATGGTATAAGACTTGCCTGCTCCGGTCTGACCGTACGCAAATATACATACATTGTACCTGTGTAGTAAATGACAGTAATAATCATTATTGAATATTTAGAAGAGCAAAATCTAAAATGTTCCATACAATAGAAGAGCTCTTTTAAAAAGCATAAAAAGGGAAAGAAAGAAATGAATTTAATACCAACTTGCAAGAAAAGTTTGACTCTAGGATTTTGGGGATGTGTAGAAAGCAAGTACATGATCTTGTACCTACAAATATCTTTTAAAAATCAACTTATATTCAAGAAAGTGTCCCAGGTGCTCGCATCACACCAGGTTTTCATTCCACTGTAAAAAAGATTTATTAACTACCTGTTGCATTTACACACACTGAGCCACTTTTTTCGATTTTTCTGAAAATAGCACAAAATTATAAAGATTATAAACCCCAACTTTTTGACGTACACCATCATTTTCAATAATTTGAGTGATTGATATTTTGATAGCTTTCAATTACTACTTGCAAACTATTTACATGCAGCATCAGGGAATAATTGATGGATTTTGATACATTTAATTACATGTTTGTTGAAAATGGAAACAAAAATGTAAAATGGAAGCAAAAATGAAATATAGGGTGTGATTATTAAGGGTGTCACACAACTTTGTGAATTCAGCAACATTATGAATTTTTAGGAATAACAAACCTTATATTTTTAATAACTGAAGCATTACCATTCTTATGTATAATTCATATCTATCCATTGGGAACAAATTAAACAATTCAGGGTAAGAGGTGAGAGAAACAACAACTTTGATTGAGCACCTATCAACACTTATTCTGAGAGATGTATTTCATTTGTATTACCTCCTCCCCCATCCTGTCTCTCTTTGTCTGTCTGTCTCTTTCTCTCCAAAATACCTTTTTTTCTCAGATCCCATTCTCTTTCTCACTCACACACACACACACTTCATACAGGAGTACCTGTATTTTGCTCTCTCAGTTCCTATATACAGTGGATCTTCAATATCCGCTATCATTTATATTTCACAAAAGGCATGTCGGTATAAACTTAAGAAGAAGAAGGATAATATTACAACTATCAATCATCGACGTCAACCTTCCCAAATAATTAGACGATCTTAACTGGACAATGGATGGCTCAATAATAAATTACACTGCAGATCTGACAATAAAAAAATGGACACTGCATTATGATAATAGGAATAGATAATGTGATCAGAATACTACAGGAGATCCCCTACTATCAATCATACATCCTCACAGAGGTGACAAACCGTTATATTTCAAATTCTAGGGAATTCACTTTTTTATCTATAGGCAAGAATGGCCAGTTATCCACAAAATGGACATAAGATAAATATTGAATTTGAATAAAGTGAATACTTTTTAACCCCGTTTTAGCGATGAACAATGCAAGAGATGAATGTATGTTGACTGGAACATTTTCAAGGTCAAATTTCAAATATAAAAATTAAAAAAAAGAATATGAACTCTACTGAACAAGAAATCAAGAAATAATTATGAATTTTAAAAAGGAGGAAATTCATATTAATACAAAGTAAAATGTACAAGGAATATACATGTACAACTGTAAATCATTAGCAGATTTCCAACAAATGATCTTCATCTCCTGACCATTCATTTATACTGATTCAAGAATGGGAGTTTGAATCATTCACTTATGGGATTATACACAATCAATATGACGGGAAAAATAAAACTAGCAATCTGAAAATGACAAAAAGAGAAAATCTTGATTCACAATAAAGCATTCCTATAAAGAAATATTCAATGAAAATATAAAGTGAATTGGAAAAATTTCTGATTTCAGTGCTAGAAATCAGAGCTTTAAGAGTCGATTGCTATTAGGTGATGAAAAATGTAACAAATTCTCACACTATATAAGGTCACCTAGCTCAATCATGAAGGGAAATAATCGGTAAAAGAAATATTGATCTACGTGTTTCATTTTCCCCAATTTTTTTTCTTCTGAATATTGATTTAACCTTATTGCATCTCGACGCAGTATCGCAACAGTAGCAAGTCCGACCTGCTCCGGTGTACAATGTACGCAATTTCATTTAAAGCTCATTACTAATGTACCATGTCTCTACAAGAGAGCCATAGGAGCAGAGCCAATAAATCAAATATCATGTTGTTGTCATTGGAGTTGGAGACAGTACAGTCCGTGGCTGGCGCAGCGGCCAGGCAGAGCTGCATTTATTGGGTGACTCATCCCAAGTGTGATTGCATTGCGCATGAGCAGTAGGCTGGTTCCTCCTGGGGAGGAAGATGGCATCTCTGAAATATCTCATTCCAGTACCTCTCTCCCTCTCTCTCTTCATCTGTGGATGTTGAACTGTACATTTCCATTTCTTTCTCACCTTCTCTGTCTCTATCGGTTTTTTCCCATCTTTCTCTTCTTCTATTTCTCTCTGAATTACACACCCACTCATATCTATATCTTTATTTATTTCTGTATTTAATGTCTATCCGTCTCTCTCCGACCTCCTCCTCATTCTCTTTCATATCTCTCTTTCTTTAATTTTCTATCTTTCTTCCTGTCTTCGTCTGTCTTTCTCTATCTCTTACTTGCATTCTCTTTCTCTCTCTCTCTATCTATCTATCTATCTATCTATCTATCTATCTATCTATCTATCTATCTATCTCTATCTCTTTCTGAGAGAATGTGTGATGATGTTTAGAACTGGCAATCACCAATGACATAAATAATCTGGCCAATGGCCAATCAAAATTACATCTAGGGAAAAAAATCGCAATATGATAGGGGAGGTATTTTTTATTAAAAACTAACCTGCCGCCTCTCTCTACATGCATATAAATACCACAGGCAGAGTTTATAAAGAAACCAATAATAACAATAATAATGGTCAGTTTTTTTATAGCGCATAACACAAAACAATTATGTCTCTTTGCGCTTCAGAAAATAAAGGAGAGGAAGAGATGTGTTGGTGAGTTCACTTTAATTCATCTCTAATGGAAAGCTTTTGTCCAAATCTTCAAATATGATTACATGTACACTGTATATTACTACATGATTATGTTTCTTATCAAAAATAATAAACTTCACAGAAGCTTGCATAAATAGGTAAACAACCAAAGCGGAATATCTTAATGGTTGAATGTTCATTAACCCCAGTACTTTCATCAGATACTTTATTTTGAGTCATACCCACTTAGTGAATCATTGACAGTTTTCTGAGGTAGCCTTCATGCTCCGCTACAGCCTACTGCATGCATCTTTCAATACATCCTTCCATCTCTTCCGGTCTATCGTCGGTGGTCTGCCTCATTTTTCATCTCCCCCTCCCTCTCCATCATCAATCAGTCTTTCCAGTCCTATAATTCCCTTTTTAATTCTATGTTTATGATTATGTCCCATGTTTTTGTGTCGTACCTTAAGTGATGATTTATCAGAAAATGGGTGTTAGAAATCTACTTATTTTTGTTATTGTCTCTTCACTCCAGCCTACTGCTCACTTTCAATTGCACATTCCATCTCTTCCGACCCGTTTTTGGTAGTATTACTCATTGTTCATCCTCATCCTCTTCTCTATCCTCCAACCATACCCTCCCATTCTATCCCTCCATCATTCTATCTCAATAATAAACCCTCTCCACCTCAGTGTCTGTCTTTACTCCTGTTTGTTTTTCCTCTGCTCTAATTTCTGTACTTCTCCTGTATTAATTAATTGTGTTGCTTTTTTACTGTCACTGTCACTGGTGTACATTTGATGAGCAACAATCCTCTTGGGTTTATTTTTTGTGAGGGTGGGGGGAGATCTACTGTTTCCCCCCCCCCCCTCAAATAATAGTGTGATGCCATGTTTCTACATTTTGTATACATCTCCTTTTCTCTCCTCTCCCTCCATCACCCCCCCCCCCATTTTTCCCTGTCTCTCTTTTGTTTGCCATCTCTCCTTCCCATCATAAATCAGGTCATCAGGTAGACATGGGAACCGAAGCCTAATGGTATAATGGCCCTTTCATCTCATACATAAATAATGCATACTCAAGATCCTTTCTCAAGTGTTAGGCCGTTGATAAGGTCCAGGAATTATTAAATGACTTACTGTTCAAGCTAAAGAGCAGAATAAATAACTTGTTTTTCATCTGTTGAATGGCTCGATAAAATACATCTGAATAAATCTTTAATACTCATTTTCATGAGAATTATATTTATTACATTCGGATCATATGTTTTTCCGGTCTTTCACCCTTTTTACACAGGATTTTCTTAGCCCCGGACTATCGCTAACCCCGTACTATCCTTAACCCTATACTATTTTTTTTCCTTTTCACACATGCCAAATTGTTATTGCTAACTCCCGATAAGGAATGCTTGCTTTTCACACACGAAACTCGCTAACCCCGGAATAGTGGTAGCTCATGAATATTCACGAGTGCACTGAGGGGTCATTCGGGTCATATTCAAAATCGCGCGCGCTTTAAATACATTTGTCGATCATTCGTAGTACAAGTACTTCACTCGGAATTGTTTACCGGCTATACGATAGACCTAGTTACGTTATTTGCTTGATTCTCATCGCCGTGTTCGCTGTTCATGAATATTCATTATGCTTACCTCTGATTGGACAAAAGGGCACTCTGTTGCGGGGCATGAATGGGAGCGCTTAGCCCACTTTTGTTATACACTAGCGATCTTAACCCCGTACTGTCGCTCTTAGCACCGCAATTGCTGGGATAACCCTGCTTTTTTGCAGGGCCAAATACATTGTAATCCTGTACTAAAGGTGGAGTTAGCCCACTTTGCAAAAATGCTGTGTAAAAAGAAAGTGGGCTAAGCTTAACCCCGTACTATAGGTGGGGCTAAATGGCAATTTAGCCCCACCTATAGTCAGGGTTAAGGAAATTTTGGAGTGTGTAAAAAGGGTATTTGTGTATTTCCTTTTATAATTCACATATTTTAATTTAAAAAATAGGTTAGTGCAAAAACATCAGCTATTGTTTAAAAATACTATCACTCTGTTCAGCTTCTGGTTTTTGTGGCATTTGTTTCAATTTTCTTCTTACAATTGAGGTTGCTTTGCTCACCCTCAAAAGTGGTATTTATCCAAGCATCAATGCCAATTCTTAGGGCACGCTCAAATACTGGTTGAAAGTTATGTCATACATTGGCATACTGGTAACTTTGCCTAGGTCAAAACTTTGAGGGCAACAGAAATGAATAAATTCAACTAAGAAGAGGTATACAAACAATGTATGACATGTAACGACACATTTTGAAAAAAAAAACTGGGGCAGTGTTTCACAAAGACCCATTATGTGACTAAAAACTGCACTTAAATTCAGTAAGATGCAGTATATAAAGCATCACCACATTGGTTAGGTCATGCCAAGAGAACACACACTTCTAATTGCCATCAATTAGGTTAGATTTATATGTGAATGTATTAAGAAAGTCACATGAAACACCTCCCTGGTTAAAAAAAAGTTGGTTCAACTCAAGCAAAATTTGCTTTGGGGAGGTCAATATAGCTTGTACATTTATGTATATAATTTTCATCTACAGTAGATCTTAACTGGGAACATTTTGCAAATGAGAGGTACACATTAAAACAACCCTTTGAAGAATATTTGGAGAAAACTGAGGATGATTTGTTGCTTTTGTGATATTTGAAAGGGGAATTTCCATGAGAAGAAAATTACAAAATCAGGTGGCTGTCAAAATCCATTAATAAACATTTTCTATATTAAAGACAAAAGGGGAAGAGTTCAACTATAAATTTAGATAACCCAATGGAGCATATATATACCCATCAATCATAATACTGGTTGTTACTTCCAGCCATTACAACTCATCATTATTATGTGGGCAAAGCAATTTTTTTAATATACACCAGGCGGCCGTTTCATAAAGCTGTTCGTAAGTTAAGAGCGACTTTAAGAACGACTGGTAAACCTTTCTTACGCACGTAACCATCGCCAATGAATATACCATTTACCACAAGAAAGGATCACCAGTCGTTCTTAAAGTTGCTCTTAACTTACAAACAGCTTTATGAAACACCCACCTGGCATTTTTTTTGGGGGAGGCTAGATGTTCTATACACAACATACTATGAATCTGTAACATTGGATAATCTTTAACATTGCAGTGAATGGGGAATTTTGGGGCTCTTTTTTATTTTCAAGTGCTCTTTTGAGCATTTCAGGGGCAAAATGGCCCTGAGCCCCCATTATTTTTTCTCCTGCCACACTGTTGGTAATAGGGGAGTTTCAAGGGCAGCAGGGCCCTTGAGTTTGATAATGCAAGCACAGGTTACGTCTTAATGATATAAATCAAATCACTTCAATGAATCAATGATTCAATATATATATCAATAAGGGTAAAATATTCTTACACTGGTTAAACACTTTGATTTGATAAAGTTGGTCCAAAGATTGGAATAAACCCATTGACTATTGAATTCTCGGAATCCCATAGAGTTTGTACAGGGATCATAGGCAATGGGTTAAAGATTGCACTTACCCTTCAAATGCATGTTGAAGCATTTCTTGGCCAAGGTCTTCATAAACTCTCCTCTGGGATGCATATCTAGGGTCTTCAGGCTATAAAAAATAAGAGAGAAAGAGAGAGATACGGGGAATAAACAATCAGATCTTAGATACATCACAGGCTTAACTCCAGACTAAACAAGTATTTTAAATGTTGAATGTGAGACCTATAGCATTCTATAGAAGTGCAATTCTACAGAATGTGAGACATTGTAGGTCTCACATTTCGTATTCAATATTTATGAGAAAATAATAAAATGCACCAAAGCAAATGAGATTTTTGTTATAATGATCAAGTTCTAATATCATAACAAAACAAATAACGAAATCTAACAGACTATTTACAAGAGGATTTGAATTATTTGTATTTTTATAAATGGGTTAGCAGCTGGAGATCCATGATAATGTGGTCTTAGTTTGTAACAAAATATATATAATAACACCCACTTTGTTCAAAACAGGGTAGCATTCTAACAATTATCAATGTTCGAAAAAAATAATCATCTTTCAAAATGCAAATTGAAATGGAAGTGAATAGGGTTCATTTCATGACATAAACTTCAAAAGTGAGTTTGCTACTACAAATCATTTGAATAGAAAAACCATGTTGCTCTCTTACACTTTGGAACTTATGCTATAGTCTTAAATACATGTATCTTTACGATTGCCTAACAAACAATTTTCATACATAGCAATTATAGGTCTAAAATTGTCCGTATGGTGTTCGTAAAGGTATTTGTGACCGTAGAATTACAAGTATGTATCAACCTCCTCCAATCTAAATGCTGAGCACCTAGCCAGTCACATTTCAATTTATAGCCTTTGGGGCAATTCCATAAAATATGTACGTCAAACCCCCTATATTTGGGACCTTCATGAAATTTTCTGTCTCTGATTTTTGGTTCTTTTGACAGTCTGTAATGCTGTCAAATGACCATGTCTTGGCCAGTTTATTAAGTGATGTAAGACTTTAGAAAAATGGTGGTCGGATGTACAAAAGGTTGATCATTTTATGGAATTGCCCTTTGGTAAAACTAGGCCTAGGATTGAACCTATGACATCATACTGGTGAAGCAGGCAATGGAACGCTGAAATGTAATGTCCGAAAGTAATCTTGCATGAATTTAAATGTACAATCAGCTTCACATACACCCTTGTTCTTATCATAATACATGTACTACACTCCTTATTTTACTTTTAAATGAACTACATGTACTGTACATTACTAGTTTCCTTTCAAGATCTGACATTGTCCCATTGTTTACATCTAATCTATATTCCCTCTCTATCGCTCTCTCTCTCGCTCTCCACCTCACTCTCTTATTTTCATCTCTTCTCTCTTTCCTTTCTCTTTATTTTCAGTTGTATCTTCATCCAAAACTCTCCAAAAAGTGCTTTCACATCTACTCAAGATGTATTCAAGAAAGCATTTGAAAGAGAACATTGAGATAACAGCAAGTGATAACCCGACTGTTAAATTCTGATTAATTTTCAGTTGTATAGATCAAATAATGGAATTGTCATCACAGAATGGATGGAAGAATCATCTGTAAATAAAATGGAAGACTATAGTGCATTGGCTTTTAAAACGAGTATAAAATTAATAAGGGAAAAGAAGGAGAAGGAAAATCAAAATACATGTAAGATAAAAGGAAAGGAAGAGAGGCAAAAAAGAAGACCATGAAGAGAAGGAAGAGCAATCTAGAAGAAAAAGAGAAGAAGATGATGGGAGAATAAGGTGTAGAAGAAAAAGAAGAAGAAGATGAAGAAGAAGAAGGGGAAGAAGAAGGGGAAGAAGAAAAGGAGGAGAAGAAGAAGAAGATGATGAAGGAGAAGATGAAGAAGAAGAAGGGGAAGAAGAGGAAGAAAAAAAAGAAGAAGAGGAAGAAAAAAAAGGAGAAGAGGAAGAAAAAAGAGAAGAAGAATAATATAAAGAAGGGGACGAAGAAGAGGAAGAACAAAAGAAGGAGAAGAAGAAGAAAAAGAAGAAGGAGAAGAAGAAGAAGAAAAAGGGGACGAAGAAGAGGAAGGAAAAAAAGAAGAAGAAGAAGAAAAAAAAAAGAAGGAGAAGAAAAGGGAAGGAAAAAAAAAGAAGGAGTAGTAGAAAAAGAAGATTACTACATAGAATCTGAAAAATGGGTAGACCATGCATATCTTGAAAAAATACTGAAATCCACCATCAAGAGAGAGGCTAATCAATGCAAATAAAAAAGCAATATGGCTGAAAACAATCCACTTCCTGCAAAAAATACAATATTAATACTACCTACCCACCTGTGCATATTTTGTGAAAGGTAGATGGATCAATTACATTCATTGCCCAAGTACTGGGGGATGTTACACAAAGACGTAAGTGTGAGTAAAAACCGCACTTAAATTCCCAGTTGCGTGCGGTATATAACGCATCATCGAGTTAGTCAGATCATACCCCGAGGAAGCACACTACTGCATATTCATCAATGATCTTACACACTAGATCTATACCGCCTATGCATTGGCGTTTAAAGATGACTCTACGTCACATTTAACTGTTTGTGAAACCACCCTCTTATATGATTTATTCATCTCTCTGGTTCACCTTTATACTAGAACGCTTCCTGATCTAAAGCCTCTCATCTAATTTGATACACGATTCCTTAGGGGTTAGTACCTGGATTGGCTTGGCTCATGTTTAACCCTTCTGTTGCTGCACAGTTTTGCTAGCTCCTACACTCGTTTCCATAGAGTCAAACTTGACAAAGAATGGCGCTGGGTCAATTAAATTCATCATTTGTTCAGCACTAAAACAAAGAAATTATCTATGTCTGGAGGCCTGGAGCAATATGCAACTATTTAGTGTGCTAAACATTGAATAGAGCATTATATAAATCTTGCATATTGCTTAATTTCTTTATAGTTTATCAAAATTTCAATAACCAATTTCCACAATATATTCCCACATGCACGTAAGTTTTGTACACAGGCAACCTGATTACACTTTTCACGGGTTAAAAACAAAAATCAGTATGGATTTGTTGCTGCCTCATATATCTTCCAGGTCGGGAACGGGGGAAGCAAAAGCTTTTATCATCAATCAAATAAAGCTAAATATTGAAGTTAAAAAACTAGCTGCTAACGGCACTTTAAATATTCCTCCGCATAATAGCACATAAGCCCCATTCTTCCCTATGACCTTTTTTTTTCATTTCTTTAAGTAGCAAGAGCCATTTTCAAAACTTGGGCAAGTACTTGAACATCACAGGAATACAAAAGTATACTACAGTAATTTGCAGATGAAACTGTTGATACAAACTTGGCATAAAAATTAAATATGATCCTATCTTATTTTGAAATCTGACAAGCAAAATAAAAAGGTCTCCACTCCCGAATGATAATGGTTTACAGCAAGGAAATTCCATAATATATATACGTCCGACCCCATCACAAAATTTTCTGTCTCTGATATCTGGTTCTTTTTACAGTCTGCAATGCTCTCAAATGATCTTGACAGTTTTTGAAGTGAAGTTAAACTTGAGAAAAATGGGGGTCAGGTGTACAGTACAAGAAAGTTGATTATCTAATGGAATTGCCTAGCACAAAAAAATTAACAAGCCCTCCCCCCCCCCTGAAAAAAAAAGAAAAAGAGGGTCTGTACTTGCGTATGCCCAAAATTTCACGACAAAAAAATATTTTATGGCTCTAAAAACAGGGAATACAGGTCAGATGTGCACCGCTCTCCCCCTCCCCCATATCTTCTCCACTAGCTCTCCTTCATCCAGACTAGTGATAGAAAAGGGGTAAGAAGAGCTACCATACGCTCGACTGAGACATGCACCTTGCCCAAAACCACCCCAAAATGTATTATGTATTTACACAGACAACATTATGTGCATACAGCACCACTTCAGCTAGAGCTAATGTAATAGATCAGTAGGGACGTAGAGCGCTAGGATTGGCTTGTATGTGTGCATCCAGTATACCTGGGGGTGTTTCATAATGCTGTCTGTAAGTTACGAGTGACTCTACGAAAGACTGGTGACACTTTCTTGAACTAAATCAACACCTATGAATAACTGGTGAATATCCTTTTTCTGTAAGGGTTAATACCAGTCGTTCATAAAGTTGCTTGTAACTTTAATAGGAACAGCTTCACGAAAGACCCACAGGTTCACACTGCGTGGGTGGCTTTAGATAAAGACATTTTTAGTCTTCCCAAAAACATCCATTAACAATTTTTAAGAGTCATGGTAGCAATCTAGGCAGAAACCTTAAATGTGACAATTTCAGCTTTTGGGGGCACTTCCATATAGTGTCCAAATTTCAAATTTTATGAGGTGGTCACTATGGCTTCATTATGTTAACCTTGCATGATTTTAGGAAAATAAAGTAGACTGTTTGGAAATTGGTATTAAACAAACAAAGATTTGCACCCATTTCTATCTATTAAAGAAATACTTTCATGATATTAACTGCTTGATTATTACAAGCAATATCTGCAACACTATTATCATCACTGATAAAAAAACAATAAATGCAAAGAGTGGATACACAACCAAAACTAATTTGCATCATAAAATATTCCATATTGAAATACATAAACAATCATTACTTTGCAGTATATTTTCTATGAAAATCCCATTTTTTTTTCCATGAATGAAACATGTTCAATGTACAGTGACACAATCATTAATATGATGGCATCGACTGTGTAGCAGGCAAGGCAATCCAAATAATATAGTACGCTGTACTATACAGCACCGTACACTGAACTTCAATTACTACGCTCTAGGACGCTATCCATGAAATATGGGAACACACCCAGGAGTGATATAGAATTATGATGATGACTTTTAAACCTGTCCCAGAGCCCAACTTTCACAGGTGGTTTTTTAAAGCACTTGATGTGGGGCTAATGACTAGTCTGTTAGCTAATTTATAGATGAAGTTTATTCAGGGGATGACATCATACTTAACTGTCAAACGTGACAGAAATATTATCAAGCAGCGTTCACACATTACAAAATAAACCGTCCATACCAAAAACACCGACAATGAACTGGAGATATGAATTAACTGAAACTACATGTAGTGTGTAACAATAAAACAGTGTGATCTCTTACTCTGTAATAGATCCACTTGCGCGAACCTGGATAATAACACTAAACTTGTGAACCACTGAAATTGATTAGAGATTTTTTTTTTGGGTGGGGTAATTCAATCACCATATAAGAAAGCTGTAAACTTTGTATGTAATTGTATAAAAGTAATGAAATGTGCAATCCAGAGGAGGAATCATTTGTAGATATCATAGAATCACAGATTGAAAATTGAATTGACTTGGAAAGAAGATCTAGAGATTGTGTGTTATTAAAATTAGTATTATGTTGTCTTAACTAACCTTTTCTAAAAAAAGAGAATGAATGAAGTTTTGAATCAATGCAAGCGAGCTTGCATTGATTCAATCATGATTTGAGCATCAAATTATGATTTGAAACTATAGTTCACACTTTTGATCAATTTTTACAAAAATATGATGGACTTATCGGTCAGAGATCTCTGGAAATGTTTGTCATTTTCATCTTTTTAAAAAAAAAGCAATTCTGAAAAATAGTCAGCCAGATCTACAAGAAGGCAATGAAACATCAAGCACAAGGAACAATATATCAACCACTCAAAACAAAACATTGTTTAATAAACACTTCATGGTGAAAAATAGTGTCATTTCTTTTAACAGGCAGCTAGAACTTGAGAAGCCAGCCAACAATGTTGTTTCAGTTTGCAATTCTGCCATAAACCCTGCAAGTGCCTCTCCCTTCACATCCCCTGTGGTGACATGACACTTTGACCAAAATGACCCCTGCTGACCACTACTTCCTTATCTATAATTGACCTTCATCAAGCATACTGGGAGCATCAATGGTATTTGGATGACAAGAACTTCAACCAGCAGGAGATATTATATCCCTCTTGAACTAAGAAATTGAATGAAGTGTTCTGGCCATCATTCCTAAATTTATCATGATCTGAGATCTCAGTTATTTGCTTTCAGTTAGTTTTCAGTGACAATGGTTCATAATCATAACTATTTTTAGCATTTCATATTTGCATATCAGAAGTAATATATTTTGTAATATTGTGTGAATAAAAATGTTTGGAATTCTACAAGTACTAGTACATCTTTAAAAACCATGGGTCCAGGGTCAATAGTGTAATGATCAAGAAATTTCGAGGGTGCCTGACTTGGCTTTTTTAATGAGAAAAACTCTATATAAGAAGTTTCGACATTTTTTTAGTACAAAAATCTAATTTTATGATAGATTTTTGACATACTCTTCAGAAAATTATATCATATTTCTTCCTTTACCCTTTCCTTTTCTTTCTTTTTCTACCTTTGAAAAATAAGTGTTTTTTTCTTGCTTTGTTTTTTTCTTGCTTTAGTAGGCCATGACACCTCAGCCCCCCCATATGTATGCCAGTGTCAAGTGTGAAAAAGTGGTAATTCTCGAACACAACCATAAATGCAAAGGATTGCAACAAGCAGAGGATATCATATCCCTTTTTAAAAACTATGTAAAATGCAAAATAGTTAGTTGATGGACGGTGAAAAAAATGTCATGAATGTACAGGTGCTTGTTCAGCATTATTGCATGCCTATACATTCTGAAAGATTTTCTCCCAAATAATTTGATGCCATTCTCATGTGGTACATATTAATATTTGGTATATAAAAGAGGCGTTCTTTCGGTTATGTAACAGTTGGTTTTTGTTAAAGTAAGGTATGGCAGCAATGAATGAATGAGTTTGCCTTTTACTAATTTCACATCTTATCTAGATCTAGATTTACAGAAAAGATAATTATTAAATTTATTTTATTGTGCACTGGAGAAAACCCTGACAAATCTCCAAAATAATGTCACCTCTCTAAACTTAATACTTATACTTTTTCTTTTTGTAAAACTCTTTCAGAATAAGTTTTCTCCAAATTGTCCCATGGTTGAACTCCCATTTTTTCTCTCATTTTTGGCATATGACATGAGTGTATCAGGTTTCAACAGGGAATATTACACTTTCAACATGTTTGTTGTTGCTGTATGCGCACAAGAATATTGGGCACCATTTCCTAGCACCCATACCCCCAATACATTCTGGTGTCAAAGTGTGATTTGTGAATGTGTCTGGACATGAGACTAGTATCCTAATTAGTGTTGATTGGTCAATCCTTTCATTCATCTCTCAGATCTGACCTTATAGTATCCTTTCCGTCCATCTCTCTGACCTATGAATGAAAGAGGATAGCATCTAAGACATGGGATTGGTGACCATGTCAACCTGATTGGGCCTCAGAACCAAAAGGGCACAAATCACGCTGTTTGAACCATTAAGGTCTTAGCTAGTAAGAAACAGCAGAAAGTCTTTAAAATCAAGGTAAATTCTCAGCCTATCATCATAGATCTAGATCTGGTACATATAACCTATCATATGGAAGATTACCAACACAGAAAATCACATGTGGGGCAATGTACTACTACTGATAATAATAATAATTAGACTTATATTGCGCCAAATCCACTCTGTAGAGTGCTCAAGGCGCTTTTTAGGAAATTATAAAAGAAATTAAGAAGAATTGAACAGAAATGTTTTGAGGTAATGTTTGAAAATTTCAGAAGTCAAGCACTGTTTGATGTTTCGAGGGAGGCTATTCCATAGCTTAGAGGATGAGTAAACCAATGATCTTTCACCCCAGGTTTTGGAAATTTTGGGGGTAACAAGAGAATTGGAAAAGGAGGAACGTAAGGATCTTGAAGGGGTATAACTTTTGATAAGTGAAATAAGGTACTGGGGAGATGAGCCATGAACACAATGAAAAGTTAACAACAAAATCTTGAACATAATACGCTGTTTTACAGGGAGCCAATGTAAGGATCTTAAAATAGGAGTAATGTGAGTGTGCCTGGTGGATAGAGAAATGATGCAAGCGGCAGCATTTTGAAGTTTCTGAACTTTGACTAACTGATAATAATAATAATAATAATAATACATTCATACATATGATAGCGTATTATTTATCATTTCTTGGAAACAGACCAATACCTGACTGGAATTCCTAAAGTGTACCAGACTCATTTGCCACATACTTTCTATTAAACACTTGAGTGGTCATTCGGATTGGATTCTGTTGAAACACATTTGTAGATTATCACCTCACCAACTGGCATTAATGGATGAGATAGCATTTATGTCTTTCTGTTACTGAATGGACTACGAGTGTCATATCATGTTATAATGGCTATCTGACATCTGGATTTCATTCATGTCCATTTACCTCAAGTGATGAGTGATAAAGCAGACTGATTGATGACATGTGTATGGTCACCATATTGTCAACGTGTTTCTTGGCAGATCCATGAAATGATGGATGGATGGGCAAACAGATCACAGATAAATAATGAATAAACAGTATTTGTAATGTAATATGTAATATTTTATTACAAATATTTATGTGAGCAAAATGAAGTTCCATGTGGACAATAACATTGAATTGAATTGAATAATGCAGCATCAATCTGGTATTCTGAGGCAGAGGGGTTAGATTGAAAGGAATAAGGAATTTCAAAATCCAGATTAGTGAAAGGTGTATATGGGATGCCCAATGTTTTTTTTTTCTTGTCCAATCAATGAATGGATGAATAGAAGAGCAGACAGATGAATGAAATTACAATGGAAGCAATGCAATATGTTAATCGGTAGGGGTGGTGATGGGTGCATGGGTGTTCAATGTGTTTTCTTTTCCGATCAACGAATGGATGGATGGATAGATGGACGAACAGGTGAATTCCAAGGATGGATGGATAGAATGATGGATAGATTAATTTGAATAGGAAAAGAGCAATAATTGATAAGGGTTCAAGATGCAAGATGTGTAATTGATTGCATCCTGGAGTATCATCAATAGTTTCCTATCTCAATAGAAGAATGATAGGCCATATAGCATATTTGCAACATATGTACACATGTCAACTCATCACACCAATTCATGTAGACATGTAGACATGGAGATGACATTGGAATAGATGATTGGAACTAGTATTTGACATGGATGTAATGTTCATGATATATGACCTTATCAGCCACCTCATCCAATGAACGAATAGATGAACTGATTTATTTTTCTCAGATTGGAAGCAATGTAAAGTACTGCATAACATTGAGAGGGAAAAAAAGAAATGGAGATACATAGATAAGTAGAGAGAGAGTGGGGTAGAGTGAGAGAGAGAAAGAAAGAGAAGAAGAGGGAATGTGAAAGAAAAGGGGGAAAGGGAATCTCAATGCTTGTGCATTTAGATATCTCATGCCAAAGATGCATGTAGATAATGGATAAAAGGATGGATGTCTGGAGAAAAAGAGATATAAAGAAAGACTTCTGAATAAAAAACACAAGGGATGGATCAAAGGATAGATGGATGTTGGGAGGAAAAGATAGCAGAAAGGAAAACTGAATAGATAAAAAACAGAAGTACATGCAGAAATAAAAAAGGTAGATAAAATGATGACAAAATGTAGATTTCCACTTCAAGGTTTTTAGTATATAATCTTCAGTGGTCATCTGCTTAATAACAGTGATTCCCCAAGCAACAGGAGAAGACCTTCTCTTCTAAAGGTCAATCCCTGTCCATCTAAAACTAATCAAGAGGATAGGCGCCTTGAGGATACAAAGATGATGACAGCCATCTTTCTCCTCCGAGATGCATTCTATAGATCTGCAGGTGATGCGATCCTTGTACAAGATGAGGTAATTCAAGATGAATAGGATTCTAAGCCATCATCACCAAGGAAATATTGGGGTTTAGTATCCTTTATTCAGTGATATCTCCCAAATTTGTGCCACCAAACATCTTTCTCCTCTTGGGTACATTGAATAGATCTGGATAAAGTGTGATCCTTGTTTGAGATGAGGTCATTGGAAGATGAATATTACTAATCATTGATAGAGAAAAACATTGAGGTCTACTATTTAGTAGTCATGTCTGTATTCAGTGATATTTTCTCCCAGATACATGTAGTAGATCTGTAATGTAAAGTGATGCCATCCTTGTATGAGATGAGGAAGCTTTAAATACAGGGGCAACAGAGCAGTTCCGAAAGCGGTTGGGAGAGGGGCAGGGGCTGAGCCAAAAGTGGGGAGCTAAGCAAAAATATCACAATCAGATGGTTATTTTTCAGGGTTTTTTTACATGGTTTCGGAAAAAAGTAGGGGGCTGAAGACACTCCCCATAATTGCCCCTGGTTTGAGTAAGAGTTTGAACTCCAGGGCAAACAAAAAGTGGAAAAACTGTGAATTTTCTTTTATTTTATTTTATTTTGTTAGCATCTCCAGCCTCATACAAATGCAATAATGTGTTACTATGTTGATTTAATAATGAATGGGAAAATGAAAATTGAAACCTTTTCACAAAAGTGACAGATTTCTGCCATCCCATAAGAATTACGTGAGCAGTAAAAGTGGCTTCCATGTGACAAACTCACTCACAACCCAATAAATGTGCCCTATTTAAATGCAGCCTTGCCAAAAATATTGAAATATATAGGCATGTAATATTAAGTAAACATGCAAATGATAACAGATATAAAATAGAATATTCATTTGACTAGCCTATGTATATTGCTAAAACATATTCATATGATCTAACAATATAAAATAAATAAATATGCATTTCAATAAAATTCTATACTGCAAAGAGTTTATACCACCATTTTTTGTTATCTCCATGTACATGTATAGCAAGCAATATTCTGTGCATGGGGTGCAGTATTTCCCTCATTAGATGTACAATGAATGAAGATCAGGAAAAAGTATTGATTTGTTTTGCAAGTGTCATTAAAATTTGTAGATATTAATGGTCATCCATATGTTAAAACAATTGGATTTATCATTGATTCAATAATAATTAAGATGCTAATTACATTATGTCCATGGATGTGGGGGCGTATTATGCAAACAGTCATTTAACAGAAAAAAAAAATAATGAATACTGCATTGCATCATATAATAGCCTCTTTCATCATAATCAGAAAGATTTAGTTTTTAATCTAAATGCTTTAAATTTGGATATTTAATATTAATTAAATATCACTGATTTCTAAATCTAAAATGCCTTAAATTCAAATCTCTAAAGATTAAACCTCATTTAAAGTGATTTGAAAATTCAGGTCTTTCAGATTAAATCCCATCGATTTCTAATCTAGAAGGCTTAAAATTTAGATATTAGATTAAATCGCATTTTGTGTTATAAAATACTTCATGGTTCTTCAAGATTAAATCCCATTTATTTCTAAATATTAAATGCTTCAAATTGAATTCAGTTCTTTAGGATCAAAATAATCTCATTTATTTCTAAATCTAAAATGCATTAAATTCAGATCTTTCAGATTGAATCCAATTTATATCTACATATAAAATGCTTCAATTCAGATCTTTAAGATTGAAATAATCCCATTCATTTCTAAATCTAAAAGGCTTTAAATTCAGATAAATCCCAATCCTGACTTTGATCTGTGCTCATTTCAAATCAATGAAATCTAAAATGAAGGGTATAAATGTACATGCAGCTGTTATTTTTCTGTAGGTCACCAGGCACAAGAACCTCACAAAACCCAAAGCAAATCTAAAGCCTGTATTAAAGATCATCTCTGCACAGAAACACAATCCTCTCCCACGTCCACTTCATCACGTATTCATTTTAATGCAATCCTGCACTGCATCGTGGGTACTTAATATGTCCAGCATCTCTCATCCTAATCAGAATAGAACAGCCAGTAATTTTTTAGGGCGTCCTTGGTGATATTACAGAATGAATTTGACCTTTTACTGTTTTAACTATGAGTCAAGGCAGAATAAATTCACGATGCATCCAAAAAAGTGGAATTGAAAATGTCCTCATTTTATTGGCTTTTAAAATGTCTCAAGGCTTTCAATGCATTACAGTCTGTATTTCTGCATCTATAGTATAAAGTAAAAACTATAATAAATACAAAAATGTACAATGTACATGTACAGTAAAAGTACTTATATAAAAATGGCATATTAATGGAAGAGCAGTTGACCTCCCAAACTTCCACTAACAAAAAAGAGAAAAAAGGGGGAAAAAGAATAGAAAAATATATCATTTTTAATACTTACATTATTAAGTATGTAAAATCTATCACAAAATTGAATTTTCATTCTAAAAAGGTCAAACTATTTGCTTGTTTGCTTTGTTAGTTTGCGACATTTCAGAAATTTTGTGCAATATCTTACGCTATGTTTGCCCCCCCTCCATATTGTCGGCTCATCATGCCACCATGAGGAATGGAAATATTATGTACATGTACATGGAATACTTAAAGAACAGGTCCAACCCAACAAAAAGTGTATTTGAATAAAAAGAGAAAAATCCAACAAGCATAACACTGAAAATTTCATCAAAATCGGATGTAAAATAAGAAAGTCATGACATTTTAAAAGTTTCGCTTAATTTCACAAAACAGTTATATGCACATCCTGGCTGGTATGCAAATGAGGAGACTATGACGTCATCCACTCACTATTTCTTTTGTATCTTATTATATGAAATATGAAATATTCTTATTTTCTCAAGTTCTCAAGTTTCAAGTGATACAACAATTAATTCCTCCCTGAACATGTGGAATCAGCATTGTTTAATACTATATGGTTCAGTCAAGTTGGTCCTTATTGTTAAAACTGTAAAAAATGAAATATTGTATAATTCAAACAATAAAAAACAAAAGAAATAGTGAGTGATGGACATCATCGACTGACTCACCTAGTTGTGCATATCACTGTTTTATAAAAAATAAGCGAAACTTTAAAATGTCATAACTTTATTTTACATCCGATTTTGATGAAATTTTCAGCACTATGCTAGTTTGATTTTTCTCTATTTATACAAGTCAGCGTTTTCCTAGGGTGGACTTGACCTTTAAACTCATTTTATTTAAACTGGCTAGTGAACTGTTCAGCATGATTACTTTGTGGCACTAAGTAAAATTTTCAAATGCCGCAATCAATGTTACTGCTTTGAGCAGAAATGCTTTTACATACTACTTTTTATTCTCCACATGAAAATCATATCATTTTAGAGTGGACTTAGTGTTAATTCAGTGAATGATGTTTCATCTTCTAGGACTGAGGAGTAATTTCCCATAATTAATCAATCTTTTGCTTTTTTCTATAGGAAAATCAAGTCAAGTAAAAAAAATTTGAACAATGACACTTCTACATGTAGTTGGTCAAAAAAAAATTAAATAAAGAAAAAAGGTCATTTTTTAGCTTTATAGCAATGTCAATGAGGATTCCAATGATGAATTTAATTGTCAAAATATTCATATTACTAAAAAATTATGTAAGCATTTTGACAACAAAACTTAATAAGTTGATATGTAGGCTACTTGTATGTGTAATCCAGTACAATAGTCTGTATAATATGTCATGTGTAGATGGTTTTTAAAAAAATGCAGACTAAATAGATGAAAGTAAAACACCGGTATTTTGTCTCCTCCTTTATATTTTCCTGTGCATTATTTGTTACCATGAGGGCAAAGATGAGGCTTTCAAAACATTTCATGAGTGTATTTTCACCATAATGAAAAAGTACGGATAGAGATAAACACATATTGAGATGTGATGCAATGGTGACTAAATGTGCTAAAAACAGTCATGATGTATAAATACCTCATGACATCTTTTCTTCGCGTCAACACACTCATGTAAATTTTTGTCTATTTTATTAATCCTGGGGAAAATCTTGAACAGAATACGGTTGTAGTACTTTGGGGGATCTTTACATCAATATCTTAAATTCATTCCACTGTGCCCCCGTCAATCTGCATTATCTTTGTTGATTCTCCCACGCATTTAGTCTACATAGGGACTGAATTTTATAAAGATGAAAGTATCAATTTTTTGCCTGTTACTATGAGTTCTATTCAAGCAAATGATTTAAAGGTTGACATTTAAATCAAATTTTCATGATATTTAATTGTAGGGAATGTATTCATCCTTGGCATTCAGTGCTTATTTCCATAAATTTGTTGGGAAATGATTTTAATGGGACTGAGGATACAAGACTACACCTGAAATCCAAACATCTACTGCACAACTGTATTACAAGATTTCTTCCCCGTTCGTATTCAAATTAATGCACGCTGCAGTGACACTGTAAGCTTTAAGTGGCATGGTCCTTAGACAGAGATGACGTCAATGATTTTTATGCCCCCCCCTCTCTCTCTATTTCAATCCCGAGTATACATGTACATCTCCTTTCTGTATTTTCCCATCATGTTGGTCCTCTCATTCTCTCTCTCGATTTGCATGTCCTCGGTCTCTCTGTTTGTATTTGTGTCTCTCATTCTTTCTCTCTCCAAGTTCTATTCACCATCAATAAAAGTGACACCATTTAAAGTTTTTCTGCCTCTTTCTCCTCATATTCCTCAATTTCCTAGTTATCTATCTTTATTCCCTATTTATCTATCTTTATTCCCTCTTTGTCATAACTGATCTGATCTATCATATTTTATCTTTGCAACTCCCCATCTCCATCTTTCTTTCTGTAACACCCCCCCCCCCCCACCCACCCATCCCCTCTCTCCACTCTTTCTCCCCAACACTTGATCCCTTTGTTAATCTGTGCCTTTCTCTCTTGCTCTCTCTATCTCTCATTCTCAACATCTTTACCTCATTCTTGATATATCAGCCTCCCTCTCTATCTTTCTTTTTACCCCTGCCCCCTCCCCTTTCCTCTCTCTCTCTTTCTCTCTCTGTTGCCTTTTTCCTCCCACCCATGCAGTCAAACCAATCATCCGTAGGCAACCATCATAAGACGACATTCCTATACACACACACACACATTGCATCACTCTCATCCCATCATCCCCAACTCCAAACTGTTGCATGTCGTCTTCCGGAAAACAGAACCTACCATATGTTACCCATTCCTGCACATAACCACTGATGGCCCGGCCTCGCAACCATGGAATGAAAGTCTGGAAACTGTCGCCAAATTGATTTCTGATATTCAGATTGGGGTGTGTTCATGTGATTTTCTTAAGCTTGAATTACAAACATAAATAACAAACCACATCGCAAACATATTTATACATACATGTAACTACGCAAGATGGCAATACAATCCTCCATTCAGAAGCCACTTGGCATCATTCTGTGCATCATATTGCGAATTGCAATTGACTGTTTGGAATTATTTAAATCACATTGATTAAAACTATGAATTTTGACAAATGTTAAACTCATTAGTTACTATATTACTTTTCTTTTGATTAAAAAACTATCATTGTTATGAATATTATTACTATCATTATTTCTATTATTATCAATTGTATGTTTATTATCATTATTATCATAATTACTAAATTTGTATCAATCTGTATGATTTTTACTGCACTATGAGCAGCACACACATCCCCTCCATCAAAACCACTATCATCACCACCACTATCATCATCATCTTCATCATTGTCACCATCATCATCATCACTACCACCATCACTATCACCACCACAACCATCAACACCACTTCTACCACCACCACCATCATCATCACCATCAAAAGAGAACAAAGCAGACATGCCAAGCTAAAGGTATGTACGGATCATGGTAATGACACTATTTAATTTCACCAACAACTATCTCCCTTAGATGTGAACGTACTCATGACTAATAATTGGGAAAGTGGCATTGAGATATCTCCATTTCTGTCGAATACAATGTAGATGGCCTCTATTTTTCTATATTTTATTTAACTCATCTTCGAGATAGTCTGCAGAGCCCTTTGAAGATTACAGCAGATAATGATGATGATGATTTTAATGATAGCGCAGGCCTTAATTTGCTATTAAAGGCAAATCAATTTGCATGGCACATATGTTACAGCACAAATTTGAAAAATGAAAAGAAATACACAAGGTCATTTAGAAGGTCATTGAGGCCAGTCCATGGATCATCCAAGGCCAAGGTGTTTGATGGCATTGTATCAATAAGCTCTGCAGTTCGCTTCCAACTTCCAACCATTCATGTTTTACAATCAAGATTGAATAGCCGTCCATCAGAACAACCAAAACTCACATATTTCTGTTTGTTTTGCGAAACGTACATGTAGTACTTACTTTTTATTAAATATTAAATCTTTCCTAATATGGACCAGTGACAGTTGGGGAATCACTGACAGCTAGAGCTCTTGGGAGTTCAGTTTCACTTTAGAAGTTGATATATTAAAATCTAAAAGCCACTTTGAAGATTAAAAAAAAAAAATTTCAGGGTCAATCTTTTTTCCACATTGGAGGGATTGCAGAATTTTTGGCCTATTCCTTTCAAATAAGGGCTACATTTTTATTGCTAACAAGCTATTATGCTAATAATTTATAATTAATAAATATTGCTAAATTCTGCCATAGTTAGAATATTGATCTTCTAAATAGTCTTGAATATTGTTTGGAACAGATCTTGGGGCAACTCTTGAAAGAAGAGTTGCCCAAAGCATCTATTTTAGGGGCGATTAGGGATGTCTAAGGCCGAAAACCGCTTGTCATCATCATGTATTTCCCATGGTGGTCACTATCCATACCACTCACCCTCTAAGTTTCTCCCAAAGCTATTGCCAGAGTAGAAAGCCGAGAGAGTGATGGAATTAATTACTTTGCCACATACTGGGTCAGAAGTCACGCTTTTAACATCAGAGCCTGCCTGCCACCTCTCAGCTTCAGATCACTGAAAAGTTGGCTGAGACCAAGGATTCTAATTAAATTCTTCTGGACATGGAAGTAGATTGGGGACACTATTTTTTTTTGTCATAGATGGTTGGTATTTAAAGGGAATCCTGACAATTCATGTATTATTGCCCATTACAATAACATGTACATATGAAAACTGACTTCAAACCTTTGTTATCTTTGACTTTTTTTAGATACAGTAGGAAATTAACCCCTGAAAAAAATTCTGCTGTAAAAATGGCAGAAAATTTGAAAAAAAATACTGGTGAAGATTTTAGCAAAATGCATCAAAGATTTAAAAATTATTAGAATTAGAAGGAAAAAATAGTAACAAACCATTAAAAATGAAATTTGTGCATTTTATATTACATACCATATGGGGTACACGAAGCTGCTCATATGGTATCACAAATCAAATAACTTTCTTAATCTTTCAATTGATTTTCCTCAAACCTTTATTATTTTGTCAGGGTGAACTTCTATTAATGATTCAAATATTTCCAATGTTCATTCATTGTGCCCATAAATATGAAATAATGACTGTGCTATGAATAATTGTGAGTCATGTGCCATGTATGTTTATCCAGGAGCTTGCATAAAGTGCAAGGCTATAAAACTGTTATGAATATCTATGCATTGCAATTTGTCATTGCGATACATTTTGTTAACAAATTTTTCAGCATTACTCCTATTTGTCTACATCGCTATGCTTGATATGTAATGAAAATCACAAAAATCATACATGTAAGTCAGAAAAAATTGGAACCAGTGGGATTCGAACCTGCCATCTACTGCTTTCCGGGCAGCGACTTGACAACCAGGCGAATTCTGTTTCACGGCTAAACCACGATGAACAGAAATTTATTGTGACATATTGTATTATTTTGTTTTATTACCATAATTTTCTGAGCTTTTCACATATTTAAAAAAATGAAATCACTTTTAATTGTAGGACTTAACTTCCAGTAGTGAAAAGATGATATTCTAATTCCAATCAGCAATGAGCTTTTTATAGGGTAATTTGATATTTCAATCGTATTTCCAGGCCTAATTATCATCATAAAAGTGCATTTTATGACACAAGTAAACCAAGCGGTAACAATTAGTCAGCCACAAATTGTTCCACATTAAGCACCAACACAGGCAAAATGATTTAGCCACACACAATTTCAGATGATTTATTTTTCAATTTGTGGAGGACCATTTCCTAAATGATCTCCAGTCATGCTTTAATGGTGTTACTATATTTACTTTAAATAGTGTTTTCATGTGCATTATGTTGTGGTATTTTCCCCCCAAATATCATTTACAGGTTATCTTCAATTATGTCAATTGTGTTCAATCCACTTTATAATTTCCTTTTAATCTGTCTCCATTTTATTACCCTTTTTTTATAATGTATCTTTTCCCCTCCCTGTTTATACTCAACTAACCCTACCCCATTTTATACCTGATGTTCCTTTTCCATCTTTTCTGTACATATACATGTACATATACTTCCTCTTTTCCCCCCCGTATCTCTTCATTCCCATGTTCTCTCCTTTTCTCATCCTTTCTTTTCATCTCTCCTTCCTTTCCCCTGTTTTTTCACTCAGTTGTCAATCTGCCATCATTCCTCACTTTTTCCCCCAAGTCTACTTACAAATTTTTTTTACAGTCTCAATTTGGTCACTTCGTCCTTGGATGGCTTCCTTAAAGTTATGAGCGAACACCAAAAGGGTGTTTTATATTAGAAAGAATAGCTTTAAAAGCTGTTCTTTGATTTGCCAATTGACTTTATACAGATGACTATAAAGTGCCAAGTGCCAATTTTCCTGTTTTAATAAAATTATACTATTTTAATGAAATCGAAGAAAATATATTATGTAATACCATCGATGTTTATGATCACTTTATACATGTAGAACACTGAATCTGCACATTTCGATGCTGCCTAATGCGGTTAAAAAAATGATTGAGAGACTCGCTCTGGGCTCCGTAACGTTAGCGATCAATTCCTATTAAAATGAACTATTATCCAATCAAGATCAATTTTACACGTGCATTTGGCTCAAAATACTGACCAGGAACCAATCAGAAGTATTCTTTCATATTTTCTACTCATCATTATTAAAGTTTTGTGTTATATGGCCCGGTTAGCAAAAATCTGAGTGCTCTTAAACTTTTAAATTTCATGAAAAAAACATCAAATAACTTTTTCTTCAAATATAAACCATCATGATTTATTTATGAAAATTAATTCAAGAATATATCAACCTATACGAGAAATCATCAGTATTCAAAAGGAAAGATACTGATTTTGAAAACCTCACGCCCCCATTCCTCCCTCGTCCTTTTCATTTTGCTTACAAAATTATCACAATTCACAAACCTTAATAATCTATGTATTTTTCTATTTACAATGTTTGCCTTGCAAAATTAAATATTGCAATCAGAATTAACCAAGGAGAAACATAAATATCAAATCAAACTGGAAAGAAAGAAGACATCCACTTGTAATGGAAATGAAATTGGTTAGATGGTAACTTACCGAAGTTGTTGACCAGTAGGAATGGTCAAAATTGAAACTCTTTGGTTGTTCTTTTGCTGGGGCTTTTGGATTTGTTATTGCTGTAATGAAGAAAAAAAAATATGATTGATTGAAAAAAGAAACATTAGAAAAAGTAGAAAGCATAGATGCATACATGTAGCTCAACTGAATAGATTTCACTTTTACTATCAGTTTTAAATTTGTTATGAATCATCTTCATAGAACTTGATATTAATCTATTCTACGACGCAATGTACATTATGAGTACATGTGTTTACATGTAGATTCTGAGTTTTTTTTAATCAAGTCAAATCAATTCATTAAAAATTGTCTGCAGAAATAAAAGCATTTGCACCTATATACATAAAAGAAATCAATTTTTTTTTAATCTTTTTCAAGTAAGAAGGTAAGGAGACACAGGAAGGAAGGGCATTACAAGAAACCTGCAATTGATTTAAAGTAATTTTTAGGCTCCAAAATCAATCAATTTATTTATTTGTCTGCAAATCTAGGTCGTTTTTTTACCCCTGCACCCCAATCAGGAAACTGCGATAGTGTAGAAACAATGGCTTTATAGGAAGATTTGTAAAATCAAAGGAGATTGATAATCTGGTATGAACAAAACTTTGATTTTATCTTTTTCTTTTTTAAATATTTCTATCTGAAATTCAATAGAGTTGGAGACAAGCATTCAGAATGCAAAAAAACTAAATTTCAACCTATCTACTTTAGATGTGAACATGTCTACTCCTGAGTGATACAGTTGGGAAAATGAAATTGATGAAGCTTCTTTCTGTTGAATACATTGTACATAGCCTCTACTTTTTAATATGATAGTGCTATACATGTACATGTATATATTAAGCCAAAGCAACTTGTAGGGCACAATTCTTGTGTACTGTAAATGTACGGTATGTTACAGCAGAAATTGTAAAAATGAAAAAAGCAGTTTGTAAAATCACTGACTGAGAGTTAATTGTGCATTTATTTACTGGCAAAAGTCTAATTTGACATTAACATTAACATTCTAATGCAGTATTATTTGCAAATGAAATTTTCAAATTGCATTAAGACGAGTTCCTTGAAAGAGCCCCTACTGTAAGAAAAATAAAATACACTGAGTAATAGTGTGTCATATGAGTTCTAAGCAATAAAAATACAACTATAGGAAAGCGCTTAAACCTCAAGACTCTCATAGAGCTTGAATGTTTATATACAACACCCCAAGACAAGTTCCTCAGAAAAAAAAACCTTCCGAAATTTTTTAATCAAGAATGGCAACTGATATACACCGGATTCCACCGCACTGGAACGCGAATAAACATCAAAAAAGGGCTCGGATTTACGACATTTATCTTTCCCCAAGATAGATGATTGGCGCTGACTCATTGTTATCAGTGTATATTGCACCTTTTAATGAAGTGACTACATATTGATTATTCTGACTACATTCAATCAATATCTGGATTGTTCTGTGGAAACAGACCCTGACATGTCCTGTGTTTAACACATAGCTCTGGGAGATGCATGAGATCACCTATTTCACAAATATATTGTATTTTTATTGCTTCTCATATGACACACTATTACTAAAGTCAATTGATTGTCCATAACTATTCCCCTAGTTCTTAACATTTTAGAACCAGGCAAAGAACATGTACGGAGCATTTCTTGAAAAGAGATTAATGGGATGACAAACCAGAAAGGATTTGGAGAGAATAGATTTCTTACAAATACGTGTCCATGTTCTCCTATTTCTATCCCATATTCATGAATATGTGCAATGGAAGCTTTCAATTATTAGCAAATACAGAATAATGACAATTCAAGAATTATATTCCAACTCAATTTTATTTCAATGGAGAAAAGGAAGAGATAAACAGCAAAAAAGGTGTTAAACCGTGAACTGCAGGTCAAATTTATAATCCAAACCTACATGTATGCCGAGAAGCCATAACATATTTCATTGTAAACAAGATACTTGTTGGGAAAGAGAGCGAAAGAGAAAAACAATCAAAATCATAAATTTGGGGATGGGAATGATAGCATGGCTATACGAGACAGGAACTAGTGAAATAGATCATGAATACCAAGTAAAAGGTTAAAAGAGCTCAAAATTAAAAAAAATAGTGAGGGAAACAAACAAGAAATGAAGAAAGAAAGAGGATTGCGAAGGAAAAAAACTGACAACGGTACTAGCAAGCTCTTGGGGGAGACAAGATGAAAGAAAGCTAAGGGGCCCTCCTTCCAGGCTTTCAGGGTTTGCATGCCAATATAGACTTATCCCGAGGTCTGACGTGGAAGAGAGGGCTCAGGTTGTCATGGCAATGAGCAAGTCACGATGCATGAGCTCCTAGACGAGTGCGCAGTTGCCGGTTCTATTGTTTCCATGACAATACGCATTGAAAAATTGCATTTTTATTTTGTATTTTAATAGAATCGTGCGATCAAAACAAAATCAATGACAGAGACAAGTCCTTACCCAAAATAGACTCTGTTTGCCTGGCTATAGACAGACCACCCCCACAGGTAATACAAATGGGGAGTATTTCATCAAGCAAACATTTGTTATAAGCTACTGAAATCCTGGCATCTGATTGGCTGAGAGCAATTTAGTCAGTGAAAATCAATGACAAAATGTTTCATGAAAAAGCCTGCTCATTACCCCCCCCCCCTCCTCCATGTCAATTTTACTTTTTTTTCTTCTTTCTTTCTTTCCTTAAATTCTATTTCGTAAAAAAATAATGAATTATTCAATGTCTGTCTCTAATCTGGCTCTAATCAAAGGGGCAGCTCTCTGGCTCTACTCATTAAATTGGTAAGCATAGATCTGTACTGATATCAGAGATGCTTATGTATATTAAAAGATTAATCTTGACATGCACATGTAAATTAATTCCAGCAAACACTGAAATCAAGAAACTGTCATCCAAATAATATGGCAAAAAGAAGCTGCTGAAAACTGCTTATCTAATAAAAGAGAGCCAATGGAGTAAATTAGAAAGTCAAAAGGGGCCTAAGCTTTCGATCCTAGCAGAATCTTCATCGGAGGCAAAATGACAAACATATAAATGTGTTTGTCATGTTTGTCATTTTGCCTCCGACAAGATTCTGCTAGGATCGAAAGCTTAGGCCCCTTTTGACTTTCTAAATATATATATCAGAAACCACTTCTACAGGGACACTTTTAATATACACCTCAAGCATTAGTAATAATGGCATACCGGACACCTCTTTCCTCTACAAATAGTGAATCTTGGAATAGTTTGCTGTTTTCTTTTAATAATTAAGAAAAAAACAATTCATACTGACTTCATCCCCATGATAAAGCACTTTAGATAAGACTTGATCTGCTATTCCCTGCTATAAAGAACACAGTGCCACACAGTGAGATCACAGTGTGTTCACTTTAATAGTGGACAATGTGAAAATATTATTCACACTGTTTAACAGTGTGAATAATCTACTGCTGATACATCTACATCTATATACTGCTGATAACACTTGCTCTTGAAAAAAAACCTTACTATGCCTGTGACAAAGACTACAAGAGGATCATACCTAGTACTAGAGGATAAAGCTCTGATAATACTTGTCAATCTCTATCTAATCAAAACCATGGGGCTATATTTCCAAGTGTCTGCAACCAGCAAGACTTTATTGAAGCACGGTAGTCCATGATGGAAGTGATGATGATGTCTAACACCTCTTTAAGACTACAGCTACATGTAAATCCTGGGGTAGATCTAGGATTTCATAGCTATTAAAGAGGGCATGCAAGACAGAACAAAAAAAATTGTGGCAATTGGAAAAAAAAAGTTTTCATTAAAAAAAGGAGTACAATTGTTTCCTAAATCTACTTGAAACAAACCCCTCCCTCCCCCCCCCCCCAAAAAAAAAAAAGGTTTTAAATTTTTTAAGAGGGAAGGCAATTTTTAACATGAGAGCAATATACAGTTTGTACAAATTCTCAAATAAAAAGATATGCACATGCTTTCTGTGCCCCCCCCCCCCTCTTTATGGCCTTAATCCAGGTACTATTAATTCTCAATTATTTTTCCACAGTCCGATTACATGTACACGGGCTTATCCAGGATATTGTGTAATGTATGCAGGAGACCCCTGGCTATACATGTCACATGATGTCCTTTGTAACATCTTAATCAATATTCCATTTAAAGATGGGATTAAAAATATTACTATATACAGTGTTTTATTTAGTCTGAACAGGCTATTATTAATCACTATACAGTGTTTTCTCTAGTCTGAAAAGGGCATTATCAATCAGCATAGTACTGAAAGGTGGTAGGCGATGGGCTTATCAAAATAATGAATGGTTTCCACACTGCAGTCCCCCTATCATCATCTACCCAGATCCCGACCTGTTACATGGACGAGTTAACAGCGATGAGCCAGCGACTGTCAGCAAAATTAAATAAGCTGTAAAGTGCAGAGGCATAACTTGAGATGGATGGTTCAAAAGGTCAACGTAAGGTCGGCGATGCCAAGGCAGGTCCTCGGTTCAAAATCAATTTGAACGGAAAAGTAATTTAACTATAAAGTGCAGAAGCATACATGTACATGAGGTACAATGGTCTGTCCAATAGGTCAATGTAAGGGGCAATGTGCAGGTACTCAGTTCAATTCAATGTTGAATTGAAAATTACTGTAATATTTAACGCATGATGGTCTGTCCAAAAGGTAATGTAATTGATAAATGTATCAAAGTCAATGCACAATGTACTAATATCAATAAAATAAACAGTAAATTTCAGAAGCATTTTATATGAGGTGCATTTATATACGTACAATGGTCCCAAAAGTCAACTACAAAGTAAATTAAAGCAAAAACATAGCAATACATTTCAGTCAGGAACCATATTTTGTATTATAAATTGATTCTCTTTTTCTTCAAAATTACATCGCTATTGCTACATCATAATTTTCTTTGTTCACTTTTCTCCCTTACATAATAATAGAAGTTTGCTTTCATCAAAATGCCTGGGTGAAGTGGATGAGAACCACTTGAATGAAACAAAGAAATCAATCTACCACAATATATTTCCATCATCTAGTAATTAATTGAGATTATTAGGACATGGATACCAGGCCGCAGCAGAGTGCACTTCCATTGTTGAAAAGAACTTCAGACAGCTGGGCTATCAAACGGGAGGGATTATGGAAATGAGTTACTTAATGAATTCCCACTGCTACTTTGCTAGTGTAGACGTATTATTAAAGTGTACATTACTGTATAACAAAAGCCTCCAAGTAGGCCCTACAAACGACATGTACATGTATGGCTATATCTACATGTACAGAACCAATTGGAATACTCTTGAAACAAAGACTTTACTAAAAAAGAAAACACACATCTGAATATACATGTACATGTAGGCAATAATGCACATGACGTCTTTTTACAAAAAATGTGTTAAATTGTGAATGCTGTCCGTTTTGTGCTGGAGTAGAAAAAAGGCTAACCAATCTGTAACCGACCATGTCTTGTCAAGTAGACTAAAACAATCCAATTCAAAATTAAAAACCTTGGATGCTCTATAAAGTAGAATTTAACCATTAATAGAATATTGCAACCATTGTAGGCAAGTCAATGTACATTTATGTACAGGTAAATGAAAGTAGTGCATGAGAAATTGATTGCATCTCAGGTCACAGTTGTCTTGGAACATGGTGCGATCTCATCCTTATTACATTCACACCTAAAGATGTCAATTAGTCTCAGCTGTACTGTAGAACAGTTCCATTACTCCCACCTCCGCATCGAGTGAGTGAGGAGTCTAATTCCAATACGCCATTTCACTTTGGGATTGCCAATATGCATATTAACCCTTTGCAATTTTTACAAAGGTCAGGTGAATACTGCGAGCTGTATGCTCTGGGTACATGTAAAGTGGTTCAGGGATTCAGTTTTATAATCATGAGGGGAGCAATAAAAAGCTCTCCTAAAATTTTTAAGGGGAGCATTGCAGGAGCACTACAAAAAGCTCTTCTTTGACATGATTATAAGGGATGCTCTCTTGTCCGATTTCAAAATGGATGGAGGAACGTACACTACATGTACCTTACAACCCACAACCAAAGGAGACAAACAATCAGATCTCAGATGCAACATTTATCTCATTGAACTCTTTAATGTCATTCTTGCAAGTGGTTATTGCTTAAAATATAATTGTGTGTTATTTATATAACCTTGACAGAGAATGAGGTTTTCAAGGTTGACTCTAACAGTTTGATCATTGACTGACACTCCTGTTAAGCAATTGCTGAGGCGAGTGATAAATGGCTCTACCAAAAATGGATTAAGGAGAGCAGTAGAATCAGGGTACTAATGGATAATTCGTTTTTCATTCCCGATCATCGCAGAGCAAAAACGGAAATCAACCTCATGGTGTGGTCTCTGAAAACACAAAAACGAAATCAAAACGAGAAAAACCTGTTGTGATTTCGTTTTTGGAGATCAAAAACAGAAGAATGAAATCAGAAATACTTTTGGGCTCTTTCTGATACCTCATTCTATACTTGTGTTTGTTATATATCAAAAACAAAATCAGAACACGCTTTCTACCCCGTGATTCTGTTTGGAAAAACGCAGACAGCGAAAACGAAATCGGAAGCTCGCTTTCCACTTCCTGCTCTGTGATTTTGTCTTTCGCACAGCCAACAGCCATATCGAAATACCATAACGATGGGCCTTACACACACGTACACGCAGTACAGTGCATTCATGATACGACCAGCAACAAAAATTCACGTTAACATGGCTTTTTCCAGCGTTTTCGGACCTTCACAGAGCAGGAAGTGGAAAGCGAGCTTCCGATTTCGTTTTCGCTGTCTGCGTTTTTCCAAACAGAATCACGGAGGGGAAAGCGTGGTCTGATTTTGTTTTTGATATATAACAAACACAAGTATAGAATGAGAAATCAGAAAGAGCCCAAAAGTATTTCTGATTTCATTCTTCTGTTTTTGATCTCCAAAAACGAAATCACAACAGGTTTTTCTCTATGTGATTTCGTTTTTGTGTTTTCAAAGACCGAACCATGAGGTTGATTTCCGTTTTTGCTCTGCGATGATCGGGAATGAAAAACGAATTATCCATTAGTACCCTGATTGCAGTAGCTAGTGATCACTCTCACTCCCCTTAAAACTGAGTCCCTGGTGGTTATGAATGGTGTTTTTAATGGAGAGTGAACTACATGTAGCTTTGATCCTTCCATATAGAAACTGATTGAGTCATCAAGAAATGCTATACAGTTTTAATTTTTGTATTAAATGTATAAAGGCCTAGTCTGCACCGTGAATTAATGCCTTCAGTGAAATAGAATGCTCATAATAGGCTACAGTACATGTACACAACTGCAGCTGTTTTGCGAAATCAAGCATTGAATCTCTCTATAAAGATGTCATAATTAATTACAAGCTATACAAGTAATTTAAATGAAAATTTCCAATGTTACTTCTAATTTTATGTTTGATCATGATTTGATATTTTTCTTATTATTCAAATCAACTTGTTGGTTGGGTTGACTTTATGCGTGACCTTTCCTGAGAACATTAGGAGTATTAAAGCAACAGTCCTATGTGTCCAATAGCCAATTATCATCTAATGATTTTAATGCAATAATTATTTAAGCTATCCAAAACAAACGGAGATGTGATGGAAGCAGGGAGCGTCATTTAAAATGCAACATGGAGGTTGGCGGTACTTTGGAACGGTGCTAGAGTAATTCCTAATGAAATGTAATGAGCAGTGACTCAGTCAGTGAGAGAGTGGGTATGCATTATTGATGCACCTGTGTCGTGCATGCATGGAGCGTGGGGAGGAGATGGGACGAAACAACGGAGCATTTTAATACACCCATCAAATCAAAGAAGTAGGACTCAAACAGGTCTCCCTCCCCTCGTATGTGTAGGCCTACCTGTGGGTACGATCACTTGCCTATAAAAGCGAATGGTTATGACCCTGCAACATTCCTATCTTGCAAATTTTCTTTCTTCACAATATTTAATGTCATATTTTACCCCTGAGGAAAGGCGCTTCAGTTCTAAAAACTGTTCTCCCAGTTACGAGTGCCCTGCTTAACATGATAATGAACTACTGGTACCCCTTCTTTGATACACACTATTAGGGGAATGGAACCTTTGGAACAAGTGGGCTTGTGTGGAAACAGAAAAATCAAAGAATATTAAAGATCAAAGAAATGTTGAGAAAATCATACAAATAATGAGAAAGTTAGGAGCATTTAAATATTGTACTCACTACATGTATAAAATGCTATGAAGATCCTCCTATTGGCAATGTGACAAAGATGTGTGATGTCACATGTGAACAACTTTCCCTTTGATGGACTATAAAATACCCCAAAAATGACTCTTTTTGCCCTTTCTTATATTGATACAAAATCTTCATCCATAATGTATTCTTTGAAAATCTGTATTACCGGTACATGCCCTCCTATAGAAAGAATAGATGATCTACTGATAGATGTGATAAAGGGGGCAGTGTGTATGTACATGTACATACAAAAGTAAAGGGAAAGTTGTTCACATGTGACATCACACATCTTTATCCGATTGCCAATTGGAGGATCTACATTACAATAATGATCTACATGTAAACTTCAAATGCTCATAACTTTCTTGTTACCATTTTTTCAATTTTTCTCACTTTCATCAATCTGTTTCTTAGATTTTTCTGTTTTTCGCAAAAGTTATCTTGTTCCAAAGGTTTCATTTTCCTTTAAATATTCTTATATTTTCACATGTGACCTTAAAGAAATCCCTAAAAAGCTTTTCGTTATTTAGAAAAGGTACACATTGTACGTGCAGTAGTATCTACTTCTTATTCTGAAGATACATGTATTTCAAGTACTATAATAATAATAATAATAATAATCTGTTTTTATATAGCGCTTAATACATCGGAACGACGTGTCTAAGCGCTTTACAGATATATTATTACCCCAGTCATCGGATTCAATCAGTCATTTTCTGCATACTATGCATGCAAACCCTGGCATGATACCCAGTATTTCTAATCTGGGTAGAAGAGACGAAAAATATCAGTAATTTGTTATCATCAGGATGGTGTAAAGGCTTTGTTAAAAAGAAAGTAATGCACACATGTGTACGAGATCCTATTAGTACACTACACGACACATCTATGTACTGTAGTATATGGAAGCAGGAGACCGTCAAAAACACGGATATACGTCGTGTCGTAATTCAATTTACTACACGACGTAAATAATTACGTAGTGTAGTAATTCGAATTACTACACGACGTAAATAATTACGTAGTGTAGTAATTCGAATTACTACACGACGCAATTCTGAATTACTGCCCAACGATTTAATGTCATGACGTTAAATGAATTAGTGTCGCTACATCAAATAATTAAGGTCGTGTAGTAATTCGAATTACTACACGACGTAAATAATTACGTAGTGTAGTAATTCCAATTACTACACTACCTAAAGAATTACCTCGTGTAGTAAATAATTACTACACGACGTAATTCCGAATTACTGCTCAACGATTTAATGTCATGACGTTAAATCAACCAATGGGATCGTTCGTTATAAACCTATATAAAGCAATGCCAGCGCGGGGAACTTGAATGCCGGCCGATCGCGCTGGAGTTATCGACCAATAGCGCCCGACCAATAAGGATTTTGAAGATAGTGGACTATAAATCAATAGATTTTGTGTACCGTGTCTACAAAAGCACGATTTGAAATTGAATGTAAGTTAAAAGATATCGGTATCAAGAGTAAACGTTTATCTATTGAAGTTGGAACGAAAAAACTTATAAACATCGATTAGCATTGGTAATGATTAATGATTATGTATTGGAAGATGTCTGACATTGTGTTTTATTGCAACACTTAAGGGGAAGAAAATGATGTCTAATTTATGAGTTGTCAAGGTATGCATCAATTTGTAAAGACATCCAACTTCTATTTTTTATATGTATTTTATTTTGTATATGGATTGAAGTTGTAAAAAAAAACTACTGAATACAACAAAAAAATAATAATGATAAGAATAAAAAACTCATACTGATTGGTGGTTGCGGGAGCCGGATGAGGGGCGCGTATGGATGACAACAAAACAAAGACCGTCGGGTCTTTAAAAAAAAAAATTATGCCCACAAATCAAAACCAGGATAAAAACACACATACCATGACCCATAGGAGTAGTTAATGGTGTATGTGTTTGAGAGGGAGGGAAGGGGTGACGGACACAACTTTTGTTCTCTTCAGTGAGGATTTCTATTTTTTTTTTTTGCTTTTTTGTTGTTGGGGAGGCTAGTTGTTTTTTGCAGGCGTAACCGTTATTCCAAAATAATTATGGGCCACGGGGGGGGGGGGTGGCAAACATGGCGTAAAAGACAAAATCTGTTAAAAAATGCAAGAGAGCAAAAAAATTAAACTATACAGGAACATCAGTCACTCAATTTTGTTGCATGCACAAGAGCGTAAAATGAAATGTGCCGTTTTTCGAATTGAAATATATTTTTTAAAGTATATATTTTAGATTAGAAAAGTCCAAGTATTGTGGTTATTGTTATATGTTATTGTTTAGTAAGGTATTCGCCGTTTCTGGTTATAAAAAGGCTTAGAATGTCCAGTTTTCAGGCTGGAATATCTTTTTAGCTCGCGCTTCGCACTTGCATTATTCGATGTTTCCTATTCATGAGTCACTAAACGCAGTCATTAACAGGTTCCTTTCTGGTCAGTATATTTTAGCTCGCACTTCACGCTCGTGTTTATTCTTCAGTTAGATGCACATCTTTTTAATGATTGCAAAAACTGCTCTGAATGTTTTATTTTTATTTCTTATTGAAATGTCCAAAGGTTTGAGCTTGCGATTCACGCTCGCAACACCTCCCAAGGATGCCCTTTTAACAGTAATTAACAAAAAACAAGTTTTACATGGGACCTATACCAGGCAAAAGGGTAGTATCTAAGCTTTCAGAAAACGCCCATCACTTTTCCTTATATATGTCATTCGATATATTTTATCTCGATTAAAGGAAAAGTTTGATTTTGGCGGGATTCTGCGATTTTCGCCAATTTCTAGGATTGGGTCGTAGATTCATAAACAATAAGAGTTAAATCGAGTGTTCCACCATGGAACCTATACCATGTATGCCAGGTGAAAGGGTAATATCTTATGGGCTTCAAGAAAATTCCAACCATACAGATTTGCCACCCCTCCCCCCCCCCCCCCCCTTGGCTCCGCCAGCCATGAGGTTAACATTGGGATTTATCATCGCCAATTTCCAGTAAGAATATAGATCGTGGACCTATACCATGTATAGATTGAGCGCTTGAGCGGAGCGACGGCGCGATAAATTTTAGTCAAATTTAAGCACTCCGAATGCACTTATATTACAGACGATTCCACGAATTAACACAGTAGCCTATATTAATCATTTCATGATTTCAAAAAATCGTTTCTGTCTTAAAAAGTGGGGGAGGGGTACTTACATGCCAACGTGGGCGGATCATTATCGCCCCAAAAATTTACGCTCTTGTGCATGCAACAAAATTGAGTGAATGATGTTCCTGTATAGTTTCATTTTTTTCCTTTTTGCATTTTTTAACATATTTTGTCTTTTACGCCATGTTTGCCACCCCCCCCCCCCCCCCCGTGGCCCATAATTATCTTGGAGTAACGGTTACGCCTGCAAAAAACAACTAGCCTCCCCAACGAAAAAAAAAGCAAAAAAAATTAATAGAAATCCTCACTGAAGAGAACAAAAGTTGTGTCCGTCACCCCTTCCCTCCCTCCCAAACACATATACCATTAACTACTCCTAAGTGTCTTGGTCTGTGTGTTTTTATCCTGGTTTTGAATTGTGGGCATAATTTTTTTTTTTAAGACCCGAAAAATCACCGTCTTTGATTTGTTGTCATCCATACGCGCCCCTTATCCGGCTCCCGCAACCACCAATCAGTATGAGTTTTTTATTTTTATCATTATTATTTTTTTGTTGTATTCAGTAGTTTTTTTTACAACTTCAATTCATATACAAAATAAAATACATATAACAAATAGAAGTTAGATGTCTTTACAAATTGATGCATATCTTGACAACTCATAAATTAAACATCATTTTCTTCCCCTTAAGTGTTGCAATAAAACACAATGTTAGACATCTTCCAATACATAATTATTAATCATTACCAATAAATGCTAATCGATGTTTATAAGTTTTTTCGTTCCAACTTCAATAGATAAACGTTTACTCTTGATACCGATATCTTTTAACTTACTTTCAATTTCAAATCGTGCTTTTGTAGACACGGTACACAAAATCTATTGATTTATAGTCCACTATCTTCAAAATCCTTATTGGTCGGGCGCTATTGGTCGATAACTCCAGCGCGATCGGCCGGCATTCAAGTTCCCCCGCGCTGGCATTGCTTTATAGGTTTATAACGAACGATCCCATTGGTTGATTTAACGTCATGACATTAAATCGTTGAGCAGTAATTCGGAATTACGTCGTGTAGTAATTATTTACTACACGACGTAATTCTTTAGGTAGTGTAGTAATTGGAATTACTACACTACGTAATTATTTACGTCGTGTAGTAATTCGAATTACTACACGACCTTAATTATTTGATGTAGCGACACTAATTCATTTAACGTCATGACATTAAATCGTTGGGCAGTAATTCAGAATTGCGTCGTGTAGTAATTCGAATTACTACACTACGTAATTATTTACGTCGTGTAGTAATTCGAATTACTACACTACGTAATTATTTACGTCGTGTAGTAAATTGAATTACGACACGACGTATATCCGTGTTTTTGACGGTCTCCTGCTTCCATAGTAGTATGTACATGTTGAATAAGCAAGAATTTGCTTGAACTGATATTCCTCTACAAGTATGCAGATGACAATACAAACTGTGTTGATCTATTCCGAATAAATTTCAAATTTCAATAAAATTATAAACACAATTTCTTCCATCATACTTCTACACTTGATATCTTTAATTTTAAACCGACGATTGGGTGGTCATTATATTGGATTCTATATGAACTCAATCTTTACTAAACCTGGCATCTATCTTTACAGACCTTCATGTACATGTACTGTAGTACATGAAGGGACAAATGATCACAGCTCAAATGTGACATAACAACTGGACAAAATAAAAATAAAAATGAAATTTTTGAATAAATTATTCTCTTCTATTTTTCATGTTTCTCTTGAACATGCAGCTTTTAATTCAATGCGGTTTCCAACTTTTATTCTTGGACGGACTTCCCCTTTATCGTGTGAATCCCACAATAATTTCCTTGAGAAAAAACTGCCTTAAAATTCCTAACAACAATTGTAAGACCTTACAAAAACAGAGCATGAATGGAATGGCCTGCATTCTTTTCTTTTGTTGAACACACACTGGCTTGCTTTCTCCAGCTTGAGCTAAAACTTCTTCTGTTCCATTATTTCTCTTTGGTTTCATATTGCAAGATAAGGAAGAGGCTTGTTCCATGTAGGCGGAATTTCCAATGAAATGAAACCATTCTGAAAGGGGAAATTCCTCAATATCTTTGCCCTTGAAAACAATCATGAGTCCCTTTAAAAATTACAAACCCTACAGTATCGACTGTAAGGTTTAAAATTTGTAGGTTATCTTTAAGCTAGTTAACTTGTACTTTTCGAAGGAGAATGAAAACCTTGGGAATGTATGAGACCTCGTTCTGGGAGTGAGTACAGAAACCAGCAATTTTAGGAATTGAAAAATTGTTTATGATGCACTTTAGAATAACATTTAGAGGGTATTTAAACTACACAGGAATAAATGTCTTTAATACAAGCAATCTATTTATAAATGTCTGACCTTTTTCTACCACCCACATCACAGATGGTACTGTAGTCGCTAGTGAGAGTGCCGTTGAAATGATCAAATTATATGCACAGTGTACATACCAAAACCAATGTTTGATTTTCAAATGTTCAATGATTTTTCCTAAGTATAAATCAGACCCTAGGAATCTGCGGGAATGCGGCTACACCACTCTATACATGTATTTTGAAGTTGCAGCAAAAAAATATACCATGTAGAAATGGCATATTTTCAGTGTACAGTGTAATTGAGTTTTGAGAACCAGAACTATCTAGGGTTTTTAAAAATGTTGATTGAACACTAGTTAGTCTGCAGGCAGAGACCCTAATTGAAACTTGGATCAGCAAGTGGGTCTTCATGCAAGAATAACACTTGTTGATTCTAGAGGGGCCTTCTGTACACAAATCATTGGCAGGGACCTTAGGCTGCATATATTCAGACCACTTTCCACTATGTCGAAGGGATGGCACAACAGATCAATAAAGTACAGCCCTAGTGCCAGTGTTCTAAAGCTACTATCCACGAGCTGAGTCACACAAGCAAACAAGGCAATTTGCCGCTGAATTGCTGGGCTCAAATGACATACTCAGCATAAAATTCTGGGTCAGAATCAATGGCAAATTATACACTATTAGTCACGCAAAGAGGGATTATGAATATTACGCGTTCAGTTGGGCACGGGTACAATCTTTCAGAAAGATGAAAATAGTTGAAATTCAGTAGGATGATACAGTGGCATTTATAAATATTCAACCAACCACATACAATTTTTTTTTTTTTGGGGGGGGGGGCTTAACATACATTTAAAATATATTGGTTCTCATTGAGGTAATTGAGGTACAGTAGAGTTGGTTGACATCCGCCTACTTGAAAAAGCAAAAAAAAAAAAAAAAAAAAAAAATTCTTAAAAGGACTACATGTAACTGTTACATGTAAACTTTACTTTTTTTTAAATGGTTGATATTTGCCTCCTCAAGAAAGTGAGAGGGGAAAAGGTTGACATTTTGCTTTTTGGGAGGGTATTCGCTTTTCATAAGGAGGTTCGTAGCGTTTGTATGCAAACCCCTATAAAATTTGCAAGGCGCCTGATCTCGTCATATTATACATTGACACAGTAGAACAAGATAACAGTGTACATGTACATATTGTAAGCCTGTCTGCAAGGGTACAGTAATTGACAAAATTGACAAATGATGAATCATCTGTGAAATACTAATCAGTCATCTTTTACAAATTAGCTCAATATTGCATAATTTATAGCACTTTCTTAAAAGTGGAAAGGCATCGAAGGGTGTTATCGCTTTCTAAAAGAAGAGAATAAAATCAAACTGAATTAAATAGACAATGGTATCAAAACATGTATATACTTTTACAAAACAAAGGCAATGATAATGTCGTGGAAGGAACAGAGAAAATGAAGAGGAAAGAGAAAAGGGAATGGATGACAAAACAGAGAGAAAAAAAGGGAAATGGAAAGAACAAAATATAAAAAAAACATGGAAAAGAAGACTTCAAGAAATAGAGTTATAAATAATGGCAAATTAAATACAGTGAGATGCAGATTGCAACATGCATGCATTTTTTTATCAAAATAGCAGAAAAAATTAAACAAGAAGGCATTTTATAAAATAAGCACTCTAAAAAAAATAATTCAAAATTATATCAACAATATGAACCTATTCACTTCTGATTTATAAATGTCATTTGTTATATGTAATTCAATACACAAAATTATAATTCATCACATGTTGTTAACCAACTTTATTATCCAACAAAAGATGGATTCTAACAGGAAAGAAACAAAAGACTTACTTGTTGTTGCACCTGACATAGCAATGATGCAGGAAGCATCCCGCGCCACTTCTCGGCTGTTAAAGGGACGCACCCGGACGGCTACTTTCACTGAAGACATCTTGAGTTTCTTATCTCACATTCATCGATCAGAAAAATAAAGATGGTCTGAGCACTGTCGGGTAAAGCCGAGACTAAATCGGCTTCTTATCTTCACAGGTGGCTTATCAAACTCGTACCGTACTTTCAACTATAAATGGATACTCAATTACTGGTCCCCTGCCTGTTGAATTACTTCAATGGAAGAATACACGTTGCTCGTCTAATCACTCCGTCCTTTAGTTCTTAGCACCATGCTTTCATTTTATGTCACTTCACGGCAAAAAATAATCTTGTTTCAAATTAATTACTCCTCTTTTCATTCCCTGGGGCGCAAAGCAGGAATGTTTACATCATATTCTCTCCTGCTATTGATGAAAAATGTACACACAAAAACACACACACTGGCAGATGTTTTCAAATTAAATTTCTTGTAGTCTATATACACAAGGTGTAGGAAGTTACTCTGGGCAGGCCGCTGTCGTCGTTGTCGTCGTTACATTCCAGTATTCTATTCCCCGTTGTCTTTTTGCATTCAAATGTTAGAGTCTGCCTGCCCAGCTCGGCGTGATGCCCTCAAATGAAAATCAGATTCTGAGCCGCCGCCACCGCCTCCTCACTCCCTCCTCTCTCTCTTTCTCTCTCTCTCTCTCTCTCTCTAGCTCTGTACGAAGCCTGACCTGAGAATCCTCTACCAGTGTGACAGTGTTCGGCCAAATCGCTCCTCGCTATCTCACACTCGAGATCATCCAATTGCATTACTCTGGGTAGCCTCCAACCGAACACCCAGAGATGAAAAAGAGGAGAACAACAAAAAAATGGCTGAAGAGCGAGGATGCATACGTCAGCTGTGCAGCTCCGCTGTCCCTTCTACCTCAATGGTTGCTATGGTAACTGCTGGTTTCTCGGAGAATGCATAAATAGAGGAGCGTTTCAGGGAGGCATTAAATGGAGAGTAAGAGTGAGGCAGTGAGTTAAATCAAGCTTCGCCAATCAATCCAACAAGGTTGCTCAGATTCTAACTCCAGCTTTATTCTTTGAGAGTGATATAAATTGGCATGGAGAGTCGAGATGGGGGGGGGGGGTTAGAAGAGGATACGTCAAAAATACCCTCAACAAATCACGTTATTCCGTTTGTTTCCGTCTTCCCAATACAACTAAGCTGGCGTAATCCTCACTCCTCTGGCTACAGAAGCTTATTTCTCTTTACTGCCCAAGGCAGGTTAGCGTTCACACTCTCTAGAAGATGAAATTCACATGTTGATCTAGGGTGTGTTTACATACGACAGGAACAATGTTGAGGCACGTGATGCTCAAGCCGGCTTGCCTTCTGTGTGGGGAAGAAAAAAAAATAACACCATGTTTTTAATCCAAACAAAAACCAAATTGAGCTTTCAGGATACAGGAAGTGAACGGAGGTGTTTAGGAAACTAGGAAAGTGGACCGGTGCCAGAAGCACAATATCAGTCCAGTAAATGCCCTTTTTATAATGGAATTCAGTTTACCATGCAGAGAAATTGAATTAATTCATGAACCACTTACATTGGCTATATAAGCCATCTATAGACATACATGTAGTACTGACAAGGTATCAAAATGAATACAAGTAGAAAATTATACCACTTGAATGATGATACAAAAAATCAAAATATTTAAGAATTAACTGGAAACTCGCTCAAGATTGCATACAACCTACAGAATTACTGCTAGTTTCTGTCTTTTAAAAAATAAGTTTTTTTCTTTTGCTTTCCATCTAGCCTGTATTGTACCTATTATAAAATTTAAGATACATTTTCATGCTATAAACATAAAATGTATTCATGTATCTAGCTTGTACATGTCCAACAGTAGGTATGATACATGTATGTGTGGCGTCGCGCGAAAACCAGACTATTGGTGAGAGAAAATAAATGCGCTAGGACGTCATTTAATTACGCGTGTCATCAAACTTTTGTCTGGTGCGCGTCCCAAGGAAAAACAAAACAAACAACCCGCGGGGAAAAAAAATAGTCAAGCGCATTTTTATTTTTCAGAACTGTGGTTATCGGCTCGATATATTTGGTGGCGGGTTCGGATATATGTTGAGTGGACTTAATTCCCCGGCTCAAATCCATGAAGGTAAGTTAAATTATGTTGCAGATTGAGTTGTTTGGTTACATTCATTGATAATTGTGATGCGAGGAGCATTGCAACTAAACACGGGAATGTGAATTTGTGTTGCATGTTAATGTGGATCGAGAGAGAGCTTTATTTTAGGAACGACTTCAAACTTCAAATTACATGCGACTGCTGCAGCGATTCGCGGTATTTGTCCGGGCCTTTGACGGCCTTCTAAGATATTACATGTAGATAGGCCTTCGTTACATACTTGTAACCATTAAAGTTAAATCTATCACATACAACAAGTTTGTAAAAAAATGTATGAAAAAAAAATCAGAATTGGACAAGGAGTAAAAAAGCTATGATGATTTTAAAGATATTGATTATTTCGGTGAAACAGCTCTATGCATGTTTTTATGAATTTACTTAGCAACTGATGCAAAGATGTCTCAACTTGTTATTTTGTATTTCATTACATGAAATTATGTTCGTTCTATTTTTCCCCCTCCAAGACTAGATATTAATTAATGCAAAAAGGGTGACATATCATTCACACATGTATGACAAAATGAAATAAGTATGATTTCATGTTTTAACATAAGAAAAGTTAAAGTAGGGATGTGACATCATCGGCCCATCTAATTAATATTTATTAAGACGTGCATATAACTGTTTTTATAAAATATTGCTTAAAAACCCTTTTAGATGTAGTTGTTATCAGAATTTGATGAAATTTTCAGCATTTGCTTGTTGTATTTAATATATTTAATGAGATCATCTTCAGCTTGGAGTACCCTTTAAAATGGGTTGATTATGGACATTTTTGAAATCCCCTCTCCCTACAAATTCTTATTTGTCGGACTTCTGATATTAATTTTGATTTTTTTTTTCGGAGGTGGGTGGGGTCCATTTGATGAGGTTCACCAAAACTGTGCAAATGATATTGAAATCATAAATAGAAAACAGATTTCACAATTTATACAAAATCTATTCAAAAATAATATTTATTTTTTTGGCGGGGGGGGGGGGTAATTTCTAATTTTTTCTGCCATCTGGTAAAGCTACATTACATGAGGTTCACCAACTTTCTACACAAAAATCATTCAATCTTGAAATAAAAATTGGTGCTTTGTTGATTTAATTATATTTCAAAAAAATAAGAAATATTTTTTAATATAAAAAATGATTATAGTTTTAAATGTTTTTTTAATAGTTTTTTTCTTACGTAGTGTTTTTTTAAATAAACTTTACCCCTGAAAATTTGTTTACTAATAATATACTAATTGGTCTCGTTTTCTTTCATTGTGTTACATGTTAAAGGCACATCATGGATCTACAGAGCAACTGTATTAGTGCAGTGAGGACAAGATATCTCAGAGCCAACATACAGCTGACAGCAGCTCTTCAAGTTCAGGTAGCTTTCCATGCTTTATCCATATTCTATAGAAATAGTGTGCCAGTTTTGACTTTATCATGTCAGTTGTAACCGATTTCTCCACGAATTCAGTTAATTGCCGTTTTATAAGATATTGTTTTATAATTAATTTTACCAGTAAATGAAATCTAGAATCATGGAAAATAGAAAAATATAAAATGATAAAAACCATAAAAAATGAAAAATATAGAATTTGGATAGAGGCTCAGAGAAAGCTGTTTGCAAGTCATATATCAAAATTAAACATTTGAATATGAACATCTTGTGATTTTTTGAGGGATTTTTTTTACCCAACAATAGTTTAATCTGATTAATTTTTTATAGAAAAATATGACATCAGGGAGATGTATGTTGAATATCATGTTGTTGATAATGTCCATGAATCATGAAGAAATGAGAGAGTAATGTGACTGTTTTTATAACACATTAATATCGGTGAAATTTTCATTTGCTTTTATCAAACATGCAGATTCGAGTTATCGGAACGTGGCATTTGTAAGACTGGAACATGAAGAAAGCAAACAATGCAGAGGAAGAACATTATCCCTTTTGGTGAACTCTACTGACATAGAGGCTGTTCTCACTACGTTCCTAAAACTAGTTTACTTGAAACTAGTTTAACGCGTAGTGAGAACGGTCAAAGCGGTCTTAGAAGCGATCGTCCAAACCAGTTTGGAAAACCACCTCGCGATGTAGTTTTCAAGATCGCTTTGCCTCGTTAAACTGGTTTTAGCGTAAGTGAGGACACAACCGTTCTTCGGGAAGCGATCTTCGCACATTTTGAGCACGCTACTCCACACGACAGGTGTAGAATGCCCATGCTGCGGTTTCGAATTTCTCGCGAAACGTGTCACCCCACTGAGAGCGTTTCCATAGCAACAAGAGCGCTTTACGTGAAGTGATTTTGAAAACCACTTTTGTGTGATCAAGTGGGAATGCTAGCAAAGCGATCTTCCAAAGTGGTTTCCTGAATCGGTTTCCAGTAAACTAGTTTTAGAAAGCGTAATGAGAATGGCCTCATACTCTCTCAGATACTCCCAGATAGCTATCAACTGGATTTTCCAAATCTAGAGGGAAGAGGACATACTTGTATGGAAAGATCTTGGATGAGGACAAGGCACATCAGCCTCCCCGGTACGGGAGGAAATGGAACAATGGAACATGTTTTTCTTTGAATGAACAAACTATGAATTTTTTCGATAGAAAAACCTTTAACTTAATTTGTACCGTTGGTTTGCTGTCCCATTAGAAGGATGTCATTGTAGAAAGTTGAAATGAGGTAAGTTTGCTGCTGTATTATTAAAGTGTGTGATAATGTTAAAGGCACACACTAAGGAGGGATTATCGTGTTTTATATCCATTTTAGTGCAAATTTGGACAGTGGAGAGCGATGCACATCCCTGACTTTTGCTAATACTGCTGCATAGAAGAGAGTAAATGTATGTAGTCTCTTCCATTTTAAGAATTAAACTCTGATATTTTTATTGAGGCATAAGTTGTTTACAACGCATTTCCATTACACACGTGTACAGAGTGTAGCAGGGAAAAGAAGATTTTGTATTTATGATTATTTGTTAGTTGTAATGACTGTTGTTTTAATATGTGGAGCCAAGTTTTTAGGCACATAGTTTTTTCTTCTTTTTAAACGAAGTCACAAAAAACCATAATCCTTCAGTGATCCAGATAATTTGGCAGTAATTTGTGAAATATATTTCCGTGACAACCCCATCCCTAAAAAGAAACCAACTGGGGCCCATTTCATAAAATGTTGATATGATCCCCTGCTGGAATGAAAACTACCATGACAACAGTGAAACTTCTGCTTCCTGATTAGCTCTTTCAATTAAAGTTGATATTTCATCAAGAGTTGCTTTCATATTAAATTCTCATGAAATGCAGATCGCATCAGCTTTTCACTATTGTTTATTGCCACAGAAAAAACTTGGTTTGCAAAATTGAATTTTGTTTGTGTTTGTTATTTTTCAAAGCTTAAGCATGATTTTTTAATTTTACTTTGCGAGAAAGTGAAGTATGGACAAACAGCAAGGTGTTGTCTTTTTTTTTTTTTGGGGGGGGGGGGGTTATGGGCAGGGACGAATCTAGGGTAGAGGTGGGCAGGGGCTTTGGCCCTACTTTTTTTCCAAAACGCATGTATAAACATGTACAAAATTACCATTTGATTGTGATTTTTTTTGCATGGACAGCCCCCTCCCATTTTCGAAAATGTTCTGCGGCGCCTGTGGGGGTGGACAACCCCCCCCCCCAGAAAAAAATGATAAGCTGCCCCCCTCAAAAAATACGATAAATAATCCAACCCCATCTGCCCCTGGTCACTGGATCTGGTGACCTCCTCCCATGTTTAAACTACGCGCTATGACGAACTATATATAGTATGAAAAATGGCCTCCAAAAGTTTTTTTTGCATGTAATGTGTGTGGGTGTGGGTTCTAGTGTGGGTGTGGTTGAATATCTAGAATGATTTGTTTTATTGTATTCGCCTAGCTATGTATGTATGAAATTATGTCTGCACTACAAGAGATCACCTCGCCTATGTCAGATACAGTATGTTGGGTGTTACAAAAGAACCAACATTTCCCTATCATGAAAAGATGAATAATAAGCCCGACTATCCATACAGCCGGGGGGGGGGGGTACCCCTGTTTCAATTGGCCATATCTCTAATATAAATATGGTTTAGACTCTAATACTTTGTATACACACTGTACATGTTTCCATGTACCAGGAAACATAAAAAAAAACAAAATCCAAAATTTCACCTAGATAATACCCATTTTCCCAGGATGGCTCACATATATTGTTTTCAATGATTGGCAGTTTCTTTAATATAAAATTACCAAATTATACATCTCAAAATTAAATTCTGACAAAAAACCACCTAAATTGACAAATTTATTTCGAATTGAATTGATTCTCTTAATTTTTATTGATCTTCAAAAATACATTGATCAGTTAAACAAACAAATTAGACTACAGTATGTATGTTCAGTATTAATCAATTTGTGAGAGAAATGCACACCAAAAGAAGAATTCCCCCAACTCCCATCTCATTGACTATGACTTGAAAATTACAAGGTTAAAAAGGGGAAGTTCACCCTGACGAAAAGCTGGTTGTAAACATACCAGGATAAAAAAAAATATCAGAGGTTTGAGGAATATCTGTCATAGATGGACAATTGGACATGTATGAGTAGCTTCCCTATGTCCATCTTTTTATAATGGTTCATGACTATACATGTACATGACTATGTGTGACTGTGAGATGATTTGTCTGTTGATATACATACACACAAATATAAAAACTAATTTCAATCTTAAATAGAAAATTACATTTTCATTGATTTTTAACCACACAATATATAAGGAAGTTGCTTGCACAGTGTATACATGTATGACATCACAAATCAAGAAATTAAAACTCAATATAATCTTTGATGGATTTCCCTCAAACTTCTCCAATATTTTATGATTTTTCTGTTATTTTTACAATTACCTATTTATCAGGGTGAACGTCCCCTTTTAATAATGTGTATCATTCATGGATTGATTGGAGAATTAATTTCATTTTTCACAGTGCTTTGTAATAGTCAATAACTTACACTTCAACTTTTTTTTCTTCAATATTTTGTTCACGAAACTTTCATGAAAATGTTACAGCATGATAGGAACTATTTTTTTTTGCATTTTAATAGGGTTTTTTTATAGTTTATATTGGCAATGTAAAAAATGCTTGATTATTGGATCAGTGTATGCTTTGCTAGAATCAAAGTACTGTTCCATGCCATAATATTTTAACAAGCAAATTTCAGTTTTATATCATAATGTGAAATTCAGGTTTGAGACAAACACAGAAGTTCAGAATTCTGATATTAAGAATATGACATTTGACCCTCCAAGTATTTGTTTGGTGATATCTCTTGCTAAAATCAATGATATGAGAACCTTGCTATAAACTTTCAAGTTCAGGAGAATGTAACAGCAGTTGCTTAACTCCCCATGCAGACAAAAGAAAATCCCTGTATAACTCAAGGATCTCAACTCCACTCTACAAATATTATTCAGTTCAGCTGTGGTCACTCTCTAAGAAAAATAATGGATTTGTAATAATACAAATGAGCTACTGTGTCGTGATCAGATGAACGCTGGCTATTTTCCTTTAGTTTAATTAAAATTCAAGGCTAAAAGATTTGAATTCAATTCAAAACTGAGACTTGGAAATAATTCTTTAATAGAAACCAAGTGAAATGCAATACAATTATTCTCAGCAAAATATATAACATACTTATATATAACATAACTATCATTTATTTTGGTACAATAGCAAAGAGTATAATTTGCGATACAAAACTGAGTAAAACACTACAGGTACATGTACAGAAGTCGCATCAACATTATCAGACTGTCATGATCTGTAAATAATGAACGATAATACTACATAATACATAATTAACAGTACAAAACAAAAATATTAATGATAACACTGAAACAAGAGAGTGCATTTTTTTATTTGTCTGAACAGGTACTGATATCTCACAAAGTGCCATGGTGATAGAGAGAATGGAAGGAGGCTGGTATTTTGTCTGGGTTTTAACTGTAAATCAACTAAATTAAGCCACATGGCTGAACATCGGATCGTGATGCACTTTATAATATTGGATTCATTATTGCAGTCATTTGGAAGAGTTTGAAGTACATAGATGTTATAAATACTCCCCCTCCCCCATCCCTCACCCCTCCCCTCCTCACTATCTGTCTCTTCATCACTCTCTCTTTCTCTGTCTGCTTCTCTTTCACTTCCTATCCTAGATCTTTGCATCTATCTGAAAGAGTTTTAATGACATGGAAGTATAAAGTATCCTATTTTTTTTCTCTCTCTGTCACACTATTCCCCCGCCCCTCCTCTTTCTCTCTTTCTAAATATCTACAATGTACATGTATGCATGTGCAACTAGAATGCTACATGAAAATACAAACAGTATAAAAATGTCTCCTTTGATATTTCTTTTCTTTTTTATCAACACATTTTTTTTTCAACTTTTCAAGATCTATAGTATCTATTCTACAATTTACAATATGCTGTACTACAGCTGGGTAAGGCAGAGGATCAGAGACCACATGATAACCTCTCAATCAGGGATGGACCTCCCACAATGCATCAGCACTTCAGAGCTGCGTCCCATCTCCATCTACAGTACATGTAATACATGTACTGTACACCATAAGACGATGAGATGCTGAATGTACAGTCAATGCATCATACTGCATAGTATGCCAACACTTATTCGCCATATGTTGGGGTTTTTTCTGCCTAGTATGATACACAATTTTGCAGACACGCTGGACTCTATTGGGCATTTCTGTGGATCATTTCTTAATTGATTACAACAATAGGGCTGATAATCAACTCAAATTGATTTACAATTCAAAGTTGTCTCGTTAATGATACTTGCCGTAATGGGCTTTGGATGGAGCGGTGGGGGGGGGGGTCCAAGAGAGATGAGTAGATAGATCTATGGAGAATCATATCTGCTGTGTTTACATCATGTAGTAGTCTACTGCTGCTCAGACCCCTTCCAACTGATCATCCATTCCATGGGTTTAATTTTAATGGTAAGATTATTTATTTAGGGAATACTCATTATAATACTGGTGGAATCGCTTTAAAATCATTCAATTTGCAGCAAGTTCTTGGCACAGGTCAAACTCAAAATGACAAACAAAAAATAGATGTATACAAATATTTTACAATCTGTTTTTATTCAGAGTCATTTTTTTTCTTTCATTTTCTGACTTCTTGTATTATCACTATCATCATTTATCTGCCCTAGATAATTTTATCTGGACCATAAAAGTGGTTCCATGACACTCGCTCCGGCAGCAATTGCTCCGCTCTAAATTCTATACACTAATCGAATGATCAACTTCAAAACTGGGTTTAACAGAATAACATTAAATGTACCCTACCCTAAACCTACATAAAGCCCTACTGCAACCCTTACCCTACAGACAATATTAAGCCGGGAGCAGTTGTCACAGGAGCAAATGTCATGTCACCATAAAAGTACACACAATTGGGAGTGTTTGATTTTACTTTACTGTTATAAGCTACCCAAATCCTCACATCTGATTGGCTCAGAGAAAATTGTCAATGAAAATCATTATTTGTGAAACACTCCCTATTTGGGCATTTTCACGGTAACTGACGTTACATGGCACAATTTCACACAATGAAAAGTGTGTAAAATTGTGCCATGTAACGTCAGTTACCGTGAAAATGCCCATTTGTATAATACACAAGGATGCCGGTCAAGGTTTCATGTTTCCTGTTGCCTACTCCAATATTAATGCATGTGAACCCTCATGCCATTCTAAAAAATGTGTTATACTACATGTATATCATCCTATAACTATTTCATTCAATCATGTACATGTATGTTGATAAAAATAAGCCTCAATATACAAAAGTTTTAATATGAAATGCTGACTTACTTTAAAAATCTTGAAAATTAAAAATAAAATCTTCGGTTTCAAAAGATTGGATACTGATATAAATCTAGCAGAACATGGAAAAAGTTCATGGACCTATTAAAAATTATGATATGAAATTCATACTCAATGATCAGTGAGTTTAATTGTTGCAGGTCTCTCTTGATCATATATGACTAGTCATTTTTTATAGATTTTAATTCATTAAAATCACACTTAGTGGCAGCTCTGCTAAACCTATTTTATTCACTTAAATGTCTAACAAAACTGACAAAACGTAAAATAATGTATAAAACAGATGGGGAAATTACAATTATGGTCATAAAACTTTAACAATTGAGACTACACTGTACACTTTATAATTAGACTAAAATGAGTGGAGACTGGAGACCAAATATTTTCACCAAAATAGACCGAATAGGTTTTTGGACTTGATGGCCCGAATTCACAAAGGTGGTTTTTAAAACCATCGGTTGAACCAATGGTTAATGCAGATTTCCTGTATAAATAATGCTTTATCTGCGTATTAAAAAATGTTAAATCGATGCTGATGCAGGGCAAGTCCAAGTGCATATGGGAAATTTCAGAGGGTTAAATTACATGATAAATAGTGTTAAATGACTTTGATTAGATTGAATACCCTCTTAAAAGATAATAATCATGCAAAAAATGGTGACATATGACCTTGATCTTTTAGAGAGAAAAGATATTAACCGTTACGTATGGGACGCAGAGAAAAGACAATTTTTTTTCAAGTTGAGAATTCTCTGAAAGTATTTCATATGACAACTTTAAGTGATAGAAGTTACAACACTCTAGTATATTTAAGGCAAGTTTCATGTTAAAGCCCAAACCCTCCAATTACAGATTCTAATTTCACAAATTAATGACATGTTACATATGGGACAGTTACGTACATGGGACATTTTCTCCCCATATAGAATGTACGGTACACAATTTTCCCATAATCTCAAAAATTTAAATAATTAAAAATATGGAAATACATGTAACAAAAGAGATTCTTTTTTTTGTTTTCTTTTTAAATGTTCTATTGAGACATATTTGATATGACTGAATAGGAAATTAGCAATTTCAACTTTTTTTCTTCTTGTTTTTCATAGTTTCATGAATTTCTTGTGTATTTCTATTGTTTTTTAATTTTTTCATATTTTTCCATTTTCACAATTTTTCCGCTTCGATTGTTTTCATTTATCAGTAGTCTTTAAAAATGAAAGAAAAGGTAAATAATCACTTTTTAGAGCACTCTTGAAATTTGTTTTTCTCCATTCACTTTGTACACAAATCTCCCCATTGACATTGTGTGTAAATGTCCCATACATGTACGCAACATAATGTCCCATACATAACAATTTTTTAATTAACTTTTAAATTAAAAAGTAAACCATAATTTTTGAAACTTTTTGTGGTATAACATTTTCATACTTTTAATAAATTAGAACTTACCCGAGATGCAACAATACAAGTTTTGTATTTAATATGGGAAATATTAAACTTAAAAAAACATCCTCAAAATGTTACGTACATGGGACATTCCATCCTTGGACAAGCCCTAATTTGCATATTTAATTAGATGACACCACTTTTTTCCCCCAAAAGTAATAAGATGTTAGGGGGTCCATGTCCCACCTACATGTATGACTAAATCTCACAAGTTTTGTTTTGATTTTCTATGAGTTTTCATAATTGTCCCATTCGTAACGCACATTTCACCAATTATGCAAATTAGGTACACCAAATAGCATAAATATGCCTATTATCAAATTTTCTCAATGAAATTTGAAAATTCAACATTTGGGCTTTCTTACTCCACCAAAGATAACTTCTTGAATTAAAGATGAAATTGTGCCTTCTAGGTTGACCTTTTCTTGGACTTGCCCTGCACACTTTTGTCACAGTGCGCCAAATTGGCGCCTGTTGCCATGGTTTACCATGGCAACAGGTGTCAATTTGGCACACTGTGACAAAAGCGAGCATCATTATTGGACATCTTTTTAAATACGCAGTAAAGCATACAGGACATCTGCATAAACCATGGGTTCAACCAATGGTTTTTAAAACCACCTTTGTGAATTCGGGCGAATGTGTATAGAAGTTTACATTGACTGCTTTATAGCTAGGCCTTGGGTGAATAAACGATTAAAGATGAATGGAACCTTTGGTAAGAGTTTTAATAGCTTGTATGACATCAGAAAAAAAATCACAAAGAATAAGATCAAGGAAAGTTTGAAAACAATTGGACAAACAATATTGTTTGTGAGCATTTGAATGATGAAATCATTATTGCTATGGATCATCCTACCATAATTTGGCAACGTGACCAAGATCTGTGATGTCACACAAGTGCAACTCTCCCCTTTGTACACTGCAAACATACATGTAACCCAAAACATACATGCACTCCCTTGAAACCCCCCCCCCCCTGATATATGGGTAGAGTCAATATACTGTACATGTATAAAAGTGACAATCCACATGAACATTAAAAGCAAAATATATAGAAAAGTAATTGAAGAGTTGCACAACTGTGCCATAACACATGTTGGTTGCATGGCCAACGGAAGGATGTCCACAACACAAGTGACGACAATATACAAATAGCGAATACGGCAGGCATGAGTGCGATGGTGCGAGATTTCGCATGAGGTGAAAGAAAGATGCTCTATTCAACGAGGCGTTAGCCGAGTTGAATAGAGTGTTTCTTTCTTTCACCGAATGCGAAATCTCGCACCATTGCACAAATAAGAATATTCGCTATTTGTGTTGTACAACGCCTCAGAGTTTAGCGAAAATATGAAAAAAGAAAAGTTTTTTCCCTGCAGTAATCTATGAATAGGGAGCAAAAATATTGAAAGCAAAATCCCACAAGCGCACATGACCTTGGGCAGCATTGCGCATTTAGCCAGCAGGCTAGGCTTATACGCGCATTGCACCTTCATTTTTACTGAGCGTAATTAATTAAATCGTATTGTGACGTCATCTCCTAAAGCCGTGCAACGGTACATTTTGGACGGTACATTTTGGATGGTACGTCTTTTGTGCAACGGTACGAATGTTTGACATTCAGCCTCCCATTTGCTCGCGTACAACAAACTAAGTAGGCGTTGTACAACAATCAAATGCTCATAACTTATTTCTTCAATTCTTCTAAAAAATATATATTTGTTTCTTTGATTTTTCTGCTATTCAAAAAAGCTAAACTTTCCCAGGTTTCATTCCCCATAGATTGCTGGTTTGGTCATCTTTCAGGCTTCTTTCGTTACAAAATGTAATCCTACAGGATTACAAGCACAGGGCAGGGTAAGCTTTCAATACCCATGACGTTTCCTGTTCAGCAATGTATCCACGTAACTTGTAACTGTCTGTATATCCTGCTAAGATTGATTCATTAGTGAAATGAATGATACACTTCAATCAAACTGTGTGGAATTTGATACCAAGCATGTATGACATTTCATTATGTACAAGTACACAAATATGTACAGTACAGTATAATTCTTTCACATGTACTGTATGTATACTGAAGAAAAACGCAAGTTTCGTTCTGCATGTGTCGGAGATCAAGAAAAAAACAATCTGGTGAATAAAAAATACATCAAAAAATTGATCAATGTTCATCACAAATTTATGGAGGGATGGAAATTCCCTTTAATACTGATAGCCAGGTAGGTGTATATTTCATAGGGAGTAAAGACACTTATTAATGTAATTCATAGCAAAATATGTCACAATCATAATTTTCAATTACAGTGTAATCAATTTTCAACTAGCAACTCAGGGTGTACTACGGTTCATGTTACAAAAAATAAACAAACGAGACCTTGCCTGTCAATTTCCAACAAAGAGTCAAATTTAAGGATTAATTTTATTTAATTGACACACAATCAATTGCAAATTTCTTGCAATACCACCGGCTATAAATCTACATGTATATAGCCAAAAAAAAATTAATAGATCTTTAACTCTTACTCTGCCAGGCCCAATACCCCTCTACTGCCAGGGATATTCGGGGGAATCCTAAATTGACCGAAATGTGAGCAGCGACGCATTTTAAAACGGTCATAATTCTTTACCCGTACGTTGAATAATAAAACCTTCTACACATAAAATGATGCATGGTTCATGGGCTTTATGGTCGTGTTATTATCTTTCATATTTGCGTTTGGAAAAATTGAGAAAAGATGTAATATTTTACATCATTTTTTTCTTCAATAAGTAAAACCTAGAAAATCATGATTTCATGAACATTTCAAAGAGTAAATAACCTGAGGAATTGTAGAGATACCAAGAAATTAAGAAGATAAAATGAAAGTTCAGTGTTTACCCTTTCAAATGACATATCTATTGATGAAATTGAACAAACAGAAATAATGAAAAATAATGCTCTTTTGAATGAAATACTATTTTGCTATTCAAGTTATTTCCTCTGAAGTACGAGAAAGCGACCTGTTCCAAAAAAGGGCATTGTCGCCGATCAAGTGACCAATCACAGCACAGCTGCGATCCCCACGCAAACACACACAATAATATATTAGAGCCATGTATCTCTAAAGTGCGGCCAACCGTACCCTTTCATTCGTGTAGTCTTCAAAATAAGACTCTGTAATTTTTTTTATTCGTAGTGTAACAAACAAAGTTAATGCCAGTCAGGAGACAAAATATAAAAGAACTAAAGATGATATATTGAAATATAGATAAAGAGGGGTCGGACAGATTCAATAATTACAAGTTTGGGGTATAAAATCCCACAAAATAATATGGGCGTTCTTGGCAAAGTGCACAGAAGTAAGAAAAAAAAAGTTTATTTTTCGTGAATCAAAGAAGAGGGAATGCAAATCAGTTACAAACAAAAAATCAATACAAATTTTCAAAAAGAAAATAGGCCTATTTGTTCTGTATTACTGGTCTGACCAAAGTAGCCCCCTGTTAACATTCTACGTGACTACATTCTTTTGTTCATGCCACCAAGTCATGAACAATAGATGACCAGACTCTCTTTCATGAGGAATCTCTAATCCGCGCTCCCTCCTGACCTATTATCTAGGAGAGTAATTTAGCACAGGATGTTCATAGAAATCGGGGCTCACGCGCATCTGTTGATTTGACTTTTGAATACTTTAAAAGGTTCCGGTATTGATTTCTTATGGGTGACCCAGGTAAAGAGAAAACAATTTGCCCCCCTAAAGAAAAATCCTGCATCCGCCCAGGGCCTCCCCAGCTCGTAGCACTATCCATGGTAAAAGAAATAATTTAAGATAACATAGTGTACAATAATATGCGTGGTATAAAGAAATGTAATATTCAACCCGTTATCATAGTTATCATTTTCATTTCTACTCTCTAAAGTCATTTTAAAATCCCCTTGATAGTGACGTCAATGATGCAGCAACTAACAGGTCGGTCTGATCGGTTTTGTTAATGTATCCCTTTCTTTCTTCTCCTCAAAACATCTGTTATTACTGTATATACTCCGTTTACTTTTTCTCTGACCAATGGTTTGATTTAGCAAAGGAAAAACATCCACCTTGAAAAACAAATCAATCTTGAGACGAATAAAGCGGTATTATTGGCCGTTTTAATTATCACACTTATTTGTTTTGCTTCTTCCTATTTTATTCAAGGAGAATATTGAACGATTCAGATTTTTGTGAGAATTTGAATATGATATTGATAAGCATAACAATGTCAATCATTCTTTTTTTTAATGGTTTGGGCTATAAAAACACAAACGAATATGAACCGTTATTTACCTGATCTTAAGTTTATGAAGAGAGAGTTTGGCTGCAGAAGGAATGCAATTGATATGATTTTTGAATAATAATCATAATGATGATGATGATGATTCTGATGGCAATAACATTAATAATAAAAAAGTAAAGGAGAAGAATAATGATAATAATAACAATAACAATAATGATTACGATAATAGTAATACTAATAATGATAATAATAATAACAATAACAATAATAAATGAATAAATAAATAATGAGTGTGATGATTGCAGTGCGATGAGAGTTGGAAATGACAGCCTTCTTTACTCATATATTTATTACGAGAACAATTTTGTGAGAATGCTAAAAAAACAAAGTATAAGACCTTTCACAAGTGATAGAATATATTCTCCATGCCTTAATGCATATCAAACAATGTGTAGAAAGAATAAGGACCTTTTCACACGTGAATCTTGAACCATCATTGTATTGATTGCAATTCGTCTTTAGAATCATAGGACCTTTCACACGCTCACTCAAAAACTGTGATTTAAATTCAAAGTCCCAAGCGAAAGCGGTATGTGTCCTTGGTGACTTGTCAATTAAATCACTGCATCGATAGGATGAGTGTATGACAATTGTATTATCTAGGGAAGTGCTTGGAAAGGAGGTCAAGCCTTTCACACGTAAAATCTGTACCATAAATTTGGTGAAATCTTAATAACTGGAATTCACCTCCAGAGTAAATTTGAATTTGTGATAGCATTCGTGATTCTATTTTGGTTTCACACATGCTAAAAATTTGTCATTAGCTTTATTTTTCACTGGAATCATCATTCAAATTATGATTTTTTTTTCCCACGTGAAAGGGCGGTTAGACAAGGTATCATGTATAAAAGGTTGTTTGTCAGTATCTGAATTTCAATAAAATTCCAATCTACCCCTGTGCCTATTAAAGGGCAAGTCCAAGAATTCGCGCGCGTTACGTATGGGACATTTTAGAGGCTTTAATGACCTGAAAAATAGTGTTAAATGACTTTGATTAGATTGAATACCCTCATGATGGTAGACATCGAGGAGAAGAATAATCATGCAAAAATGGTGACATATGACCTTGATCTTGACATTTTAGAGAGAAAAGATGTGCTGTTACGTATGGGACGCAGTAAATAGACAATTTCTAAAACATTTTTTTCAAGTTGAGAATTCTCTGAAAGAATTTCATTTGACAACTTGTAACTTAGTGTGATAGAAGTCACAACACTCTAGTATATCTAAGGCAAGTTTCATGTCATATTAAAGCCAAAACCCTCTAATTACAGACTCTAATTAAACAAATTAATGACATGTTACGTACATGGGACATTTTGTCCCCATAGAGAATGTACACAATTTTCCCCATAATTAAACAAAATCAAAATAGTTTTGATATGGAAATAACAAAGGAGTTTTTTCTCTTAAAATGTTCTATTGAGACATATTTGATATGACTGAAAAGGAAATTAGTTTTTCATGGTTTCATGTATTTCTATTGTTTTGTTTTTTTCATATTTTTCCATATTTTCATAATTTGTTTTGCTTCAATTGTTTTCATTAATCAGTATTCATAACAAATCAGTCTTTAAAAACTAAAGAAAAGGTAAATAATCACTTTTAGAGCACTCTTGAAATTTATTTTTCTCCATTCACTTTGTACACAAATCTCCCCATTGACATTGTGTGTAAATGTCCCATACCTAACATGTTGTCCCATACCTAACAATTTTTAAATTAACTTTTAAAATTAAAAAGTAAACTATATTTTTGAAACTTTTTGTGGTATAACATTTTCATATTTGATAAATTAGAACTTCCCAGAGATGCAACAATACAAGTTTTGTATTATGAGAAATAAATTTACAAAAACATCCTCAAAATGTTACGTATGGGACATTCCATCCTTGGACAAGACCTAATTTGCATATTCAAAATAGATGACACCACTTTTTTCCCCAAAAAGTTATTAGGGGGGTCCATGTCCCACCTATGACTAAATCTTACAAGTTTTGTTTTGATTTTCTATGAGTTGTTATAATTCTCGCTACCCCAAATAGGAACAAAAATCTCATAATACGCGAGACGAGATAATTTTCACTCCGTCGGGTCGTCATCACCACTTCCGGTTTAGAGTCATGCTCGCGCGAGGTTCGCGATACTGAGTTTTCCACCACGCTGAAATCGATGCCAATCAGCGTAATATGTACAGAGTATAATACTTTTTATTACATTTGGTCAGTTTTTATTCCATTTGAATTATAAATAAAAATAAAAAATATATTTCACGTGAGAATAATTTTTATTCATGTTTTTATTTGGTTATAAAAAAATCAAACAAATAATGAATATCTTAAAATTTTGCATTTAGCGACCGGCCTGACATCACGATCGTATTCAACTAGACACTAAATATATTCAGCATTCATTTCGTTCAATTTTTCGTCGACCACAAAATGGATAAAAATCAGTTTCGGCACTTAAAAAAATCTTAACTGACAGATGAATACCGTGCAATGGAAAGCGTCAGGCAGAATTAGTGACTTTAGCAGAAAAGGCTGTAAAACTGTAAGTGAAAGAGAGGGTTGTGATCACGAACTTTCCGAGCGAAAGCTACGTTGTGTTGTTGTGCATGACGGCACTGTTGATCTAAATGGCAAAACAGTGCGTTGGACTTCCGAACAGGAAGTTGTAATACCGAAAAAGCTATCCCATAATGCAATGCACGTTACAGGGATTTTCCCGGATCTCGGCGAAATCGCTATTTGGGGTAGCGAGAATTGTCCCATACGTAACACCCATTTTACCAATTATGCAAATTAGGTGCCCCAAATTAGCATAAATATGCATATTATAATTTCTTTCTTAATGAAATTTTAAGATTCAACACTTGGGCTTTCTTAGTTCTTACCCCACCAAAAATAACTTCATAAATTAAAGATGAAATTTCGCCTTCTAGGGTGACCTTTTCTTGGACTTGCACTAAAATCAAAGAGAATGGACAAAGAGTTTGAAGGGCTTTGTTTCAGGGCTTGCATTTTCCAAAGTTTCATTAACTTTGGCCTACAGCACTTACAGCTAGATAAATACAGAAATAAACTTGATGCATGGCTGAGTATCAACAAAATGATGTGGTGAGTAAAAATGACACTTTGACAGTCTCCGTCCCTTGCTGCTATGACAGTCCAAAAATTTTAGATCCTAAGCTTGAAATGCTTTAACTCCAATATTTTTAACTAGACTCTAGTAAGATTTCCATTTTCTCCATCAGATAGTCAGTGATATTGAAAATGTCAAGTTTGTGGCACTCTCTATGATACACGTGTTCTTGCATATTTTGAATGGTTCATTTTATATATTTTGTAGTATCTACACATTTTCTGGCAGCAGAGTAGATGGTCTATGTGACATGTTTCCACGGCTCCTCCGGGAAGCTAAACAGTCCCAGGGGCAGGGCAGTATACAACCTATTTTTGGCCACTAGTCTACACTAGTATACAAATAATGAATGTGCATGCATGCAATGGGAAGAATATTTTCATCTTTCATCGAATGTAAATATTCTTTTCATTGCACAAATATTTAAATTTACTATTTGTTTTATATAATTCATATAAGTTACAAAGTTTTTTCAAGAAATATAATTTAAAAAGGAATAACATAGATAAAATTAAGATTAGGTAGGCCTCTTTCAAGCAACGCCTTTTCTCTGATAATTGCTAGTCGGCCTACAGTGGATTCCCCCATCGACTCATCAGCCATTTGCTTATTTTCAATTCTTTTGTGACGCGCATTGATTCATAAATATATCTGAGTCAAGTGCGCAGTCAGGGGGAAGCGCTAGTGTACCGTGCAATGTAAAAATAAAAAATGCACGGTCAATTTGCAATGGAAAATTAAGAAATGCATGTAATATTGTACACCTTTCAACCAATTAGATGGCAAGAATCTTTGAGTGTAGATTCTACAGTGAGGTAGGATGGGGGTCGGGTGTCCGGACACTTTATCTTTTTGAAGCCTTCTTTTTTGTCTTTGGATTACACTAAAAATATGAATTCAATATTTCAATTTCTTCTGTGTATTTTTGGCACATAAACACAATATATTTTGCTACTTTTTCAGAAGTTACCATGGTTATAGAGAATTTCTGTAACTTTTCAGAAATTTTAATTGTTTTAGGACTTGAAGATTATTTTGATGTGTTTTTTATGACAAATTAAGGGCTTTCTAGATTTTGTGCTACGTAACAACTAACATAGAAATAGAATAAATTAACATAAATTATAAGCAAATTCGAATTCCTCATTTAAAAAATCACTCCTCTTCACCATCTTGATCTACTTAAAAAAATCAACATCTTATTTTGTTTTCATAAGTATCATTCACACACAAAACAAATAGGGTTTCGACCAGTCCGCACAGAAAACAACGGACGAGGTCACCCTAAACATTAGCCATTCAAGCCATGGTTCACGGCCGACAACCCGGGAAGGTTGCGGGCGATTGGCTTATCGGCTCACGCGACATGCCCAGTACAACACGAAGCAGACATAAACACATCACAAACATATGGTTTTAGAATAAAATCGACAACAAATAAGATCGTGAATTGTGAGATAAATATGAAACCAGAAATATACTACTGACCTATCACTTTGGTGGGTTTTCCTTGAGGATGAATAGAGTTTTTCTGCCTTTTCTCTTGACAAGTGAACTTGACTTCGCCCTGAAATGTCAAAAATCAATCAATAATGCAACATTTGACAAAAGATGGCGCTCGACTACTTCAGAAGATGGAGATTCGATCAGATCGATCAGAGGCATTGTGACGCAGGGTTATGTTCCAATTATAGACGCCCAAGTTGATTGGGGAAAAAAGAGTCTGATAAACGATAGGGAAGATTCATGATATCAAATCCTTTGCGACCCTCTTCTCTCTTAAAGATAACAGGGACAATTTACCGTCGTATATGAAATAAAATAATATTTCGAAAAAATACAAAGCAAATATTGATAGATGTTTGAAAAAAATATAAGATGACAGCATCTTTAAGAATTTAAGGCGTTGTTAAAAAAAATTGTACATTGACCATGTCCATAAACGTTTTGATAAACGACCTTTTCGCTATGGACAGTGAACTGATCCCATGTTGTTTAGATGTTAAACAAAATGTTTCAAATTATATATTTTTTCTAAATAAAGCGTCTTCTCCCTCTTTAGCAGGAGCCTAAAGCGTGTTAAATAGATGCGACATAAACCTTTATTTCATGTATTTGGTCGAGTTGTTTTACAGCAATGTCCTCTATATTTCGATTTTTTTCTTCAATAGTTGAAGATGGTTGATCAAATTGTTTAAACATGTTTTAAAACTTTCTTCAAACACCTTAATGATAACAGTGAGATTATAAAACATGGGACATGTTGTTTAATTTGGTGTATTCTAAGAAATTAAATACAATATAATCACGAGGTTAAAATGTAAAGATTATTCCCGGGAGATTATTATCCCACTGGCCCCAAAATTATGAAATCACTTTACGTTTCCACCCCCTCTTTCTCTCTCTCTCTCTATCTCCTTCTCTGTTTATCTCTCCCTCTTTCTTTCACTTTCTCTCTATCTCTCTCCCAAAAAATGAATGGTATTTGTTATTACAGAGTATCAGATAGAAATGGATGGCATAATTAGGTCACAACTTGATTGGTGGAAAATCATCATGATTTATACAAAAGGAATAGTAAACGAGTATTTCAATCAAAGGCTTTTTAATTCGATAATTTCTATACACACATGAACAAGACTTGAGAGGGTGGATTTCATTGTAGAGCTTCATATGAAATTACGTTTTAAATCTAAAAAATAACAATAAACAATACAAGTTAATTCACATGTTTGAATTGAACTAAATTGATGTTCACATAATGGTTAGTCGCGTGCGTTTGAGTGTCCGAAAGTCCATACACACAGCTTAAACACAGCCCGGAACAGTGGTTTTCATGAACGTAATATTGCAGACATCCGGGTATATCTTTATAACTATTAATAATCTCACACCAGATTGATAATAGTGTGAACATTTTATCAAACTCCATTAATTTGATTAATTCACTATTTACGTCTCGCTGTTCATTTGAAAGTGTCCATGTTCACAACTCTTGCTATGGCAAACGGTCTGAAATCATCCATATTTTCGAGACACTGGCACCATTGTTTTCCCACTGGAATATCCCTAAGGGTAAAAAAGGTCGAGATTGCTAAATAGATTACCTACAGTTTGATGTATAATACTTTATGACTGGTATAATGGTTACATCTTATTTTTCTCCCAAACTTTGAGATCGAGCAGGCAGAACATATTATTTCTGTGGACAACGTCACGTGACTAACGTATGATAGTTTCCGTTCCTAGACCCTTTTTATTTGAAACAATTAATACAGTCCAAACAAACTTAATTAACGCATTTAATATTGAAAGTAACAATGTTCTTGTACTATAAAGCTTTGCCTTCTGATATTTATGATATAGCTACAGTTTGAGGAAGCAAATATCGAGTCCGCATTTGATTTTGATTTGCAATAGGGTCTGCGTAAATATACTATATACTAGCAGGCTAGCATCGTCTGCTACGTAAACCAAATGAGCGAACATGACCGATACTAACCATTATGCAGCCACACTGTCTGAACTTGACAAATGAAAACTCAATCTATTAATAACGAATACTCCATCGTCCAAATATCTGCTATAAATTATGAAGATCATGGAATAAAAATAATACAAATCTCAACTTAATAGGCAAAATAATTTAGTAAAAACAATAATATTATTGTAAGAAAATAAGACGAAAACAGGCCAAAACAAAGCTTATGAAAGGAGGGACTGGATCCCTTGTTATTTAGTTATTTTCACCTATTTATTTATCTATTCATTTATTTGTAGTTTTATTTACACATGGTAGCATTTTCAGTTACAGAACTGCTTACCACCACGGCCATATAAAAGTATAAAATTAAATTATAATTACTGATTAATTGCTTTCTAAATAAATGTATCTTAAAGTAATCCATCAATATTTTTTCAATATAACTCTTTTAGGCTAGGCCTTTTTTAATCATACTAACACAATTGTGAAGCAAATACTAAGCACATGAAGCCTATATTCCATTTGACATACGCTTTATTGTATTTTACAAACAAAGCAAAACATAACAAAAAGCAAGCACTTAACAAAAGTGTAACGCAAATTATTGTACATTTACTTGTGTACTTGGGAGCAAGAAGAAGAAGTAAAGGAAAAAGAAGCAGAAGAAGAAAAGAAGAAATGGAGAATGAGAACAAGAACAAGAAGGTGGAGGATTTGAATCGCTAAAGGAAATAACGGAAAAAATAATTTTAAAGATTGATGCATTAAGAAAAATGAAAGACATGAACAAGAGCTACATTTAACTAAACACGTCTTTAAAAAATATAATATAATAAACATAAAAAATGAGCTAAAAGAATAGAGGTGAAAGATAATGGTGAATAAGTAAATTAAAAGTATTATAAAAAATGAAAGATACAATGATAGAATAAAGAAAAGTGACTAATATGAAAGAAAAAAAAAGCAGGCTGAATTAGAAGACGAAGATACAGACAATTGGTAACAGTCACGCCCTCCTAAATGCCATCTGAAGTTAGAGCTCACTTCTCAGATCTGTTTTCACTGTAAACAAAAAAAAAAGAAAATCAAGTTGTTAGAAAATTCGTTTTTGGTTTCAGCATTGCAGAGTACTGGCGAAGTGGCTTCACTGTTAAAAATAATTCATACAACGCTGTTTACTATGAGAACAGTAGTTGTTTAAACAGTTTAATCAAGTGTGTAAAATCTTAAACAACCACGCTTAAATTATTGCCAATTAAATATTAAAATTTAAAATTTGTTGTTTAAGATACCAAGGGTATCGTCACATATGAATGTATGACCTTCGATCGACATGTTCTCTGGTATATATTTCCACATACAAAACATGCATTCGCATTTGCCTGAGATTTATTAGAATGCATTATACTTTGATAATTTTTATATTAATTCCCACATTCAGCATCATTCCTATACTTCAGTTTGGAATTTCTATACTTCAAGAGCCGACATGGTGAATTTTAACACTTTTTAATCAAGTTTTAATGTATTTTGTATACCTATGTTCATTGAATAACAATAAACAAATAAATTCAGGGGCGGGTCCAGGATTCCACAATGAGGGGTTACAAACAGAAGACGATATCTTCATTTAATACCCCCCCCCCAAAAAAAAGAGTTGACACTATCAAAACTGTATATATAAACTGTATATATCTGTATATTAATATGTTATTATATCCTTTTTCTATCTCGTTTTGTTATTCATGTGTTCAACAGTATTATCTTTTGCGTTCAAGGCTTTCTTCACCTTTTTTTGCCATCTTGTTATAGCTTTTTATATTTATTCATGTTTTGTTATGTATGTATGAATGTACGTATGCATACTATGCATGATGTATGTATAACTGTGTATATTCTCGTACTCCGAAAGGGGTCGACAGAATAAAGTTTCAGTTTCAGTTGCAACTTATCGTAAAATCTGGCAAGAAAAGAAATTGTTTGTTTGTTTGTTTTATTTCCGTCATAAAAAAATTACATAACAATATAGATACATGTAAAGAGATACAAGGAGTAACATATACATACATAATGAAATAAAATCTAAACATTGATTAAAAAGAAAAAAATATATAATTGAAACATGTTAAGAAAGTTAAGAGATCAAACTTTAGAAAAAAGACGGTTGGATAACCCATATTCAGCTGCACCAATTATATGTGCGGCTGGTCTTCCATGGGGACCAAATAAAAGAGAGAGGGAGAGAGAGAAAGAGAGAGTCATTGGGAGAGGAAAATGAGAACAGAAAAGAAAAGACAAAAGAGGGAACGGAAGGAAGAAAGAAAAGATAAGGTAGAACAAAAGAAAGAAAGAAGGAAAGGAGAAAAAAAAATCACTTTCAGTTTGCTTACTCCTACCCGACTATCTCCATCTCCCCCCCCAAAAAAACCAATGTCTCAAATGTGACAATGCTGATCTAAAAGAATTTAAGGTCATACCATTACGAATATTATCTGGGATACTGTTAAACAACTTAGTCCCCCTATAGAAAAATGTGCGTTTGCAATAATTAGTTCTGTGTTTGGGGAGGCACAAATTATTTTTTCGAAGATGGTAAGGTCTTGAGGTTTAAAATATGTATGTTGTTAGATATTTGGGAGCCAAATCATTGAGGATCTTAAACATCATTGTTTGAATATGAAAGTTTTGCCTATATAGACTTTAGGGTTTGCCATTCCATTATTTCATGAATTGAGTCAGTAGAAACATGTGACCGATTATTAATATTAAGGATAATTCTACCAGCTCTATTTTGCAACTTTTGTAGCTGATCAGTATATTTGTCATAGGAAGATTGCCATATTACATCAGCATAATCCAAGTTGGGCAGAATAACACTCTGATAGATAATTTTCAAATTATTCCTATTGATAAATTTACTTAATCTACGAAGGAACGAAATCATACGACCCACCTTTTCACTTAAGTGGTTAACATGAACATCCCATTTCAGTTCTGAATCAATATACATACCCAAGTATTTCAGCGAAGATACTTGTTTGATGGTATGACCATCAATTCTTAAATCTAGTCCATTGTGTTTTTTAGCATATGTCTATTTCCAAAAAGCATGCACATTGTTTTGTCATAATTGATTTTAAGTCTATTCGTGTCCATCCATCTATCAAGAATGAGCAACTCTCTATTTAACGTTGATTGAACTATGTGGGGATCTTTATGAGAAAAGTAAATCACAGTGTCATCTGCATATAGATGGATGTTGCATGACTTGAAAATAGTAGGTAAGTCATTAATAAAACTTATAAAAATCAGCGGACCTAGTATCGATCCTTGAGGAACCCCTTGCCTGATTGGTAATTCTTCAGAGTTGCAGTTATGAATACATGTTACAATTTTTCTATCTGAATTTTTTTTTCCGAAAAGCGGTGGCACAAGTACAATGTCGGTTTATAGGAATAGAAGGGGTGGGGAGGGTGAGGATATGCCCCTATCATTTTCCCCGCCCATAATATACCACATTCACAAGTTTACTTACATGCACAGCGTATTCTTGGCGTCCAGACCTCATCCGAGCAGACTGACAATGGTCCTCCCATACGTACCATACCAGGGGTATCGTTACACGCGAATGTGTGACGTTTAGAATGTTGAAACACCGCCCCTTCGTTCGACATGTTCTCTGGTACGGTGCAGTTCTCTATTGAAATAATGATAACAATAATAATGATGATAATAATAATAATAACAACAATAATAATTAATAATATAATAATAATGATAATAATAATAACAATAATGATAAGAATTTAATAATTAATAGAAAGATGTTATACGAGAACCTGAAAAACCTACCAATAGTTCGGTCTGACAGAGAAGGGGCGAAATACTCAACATGACGATTCATTTCATTCCATACAAGCACATCACTGCTTAGTTAAAAATCGATTTATTGTTGGTTGAATGAATCAGTTTAATGATGATTCGTTTCACATCATTGTTTTTTTCCAGATTCAGAGATTTCAAACAAGATTGGTTAAAAATCTTGCGTCTGTCAGCATATAGCTGGACATGAAATCATCATTTTGATCATACCAACTGTCACGTTTGGAAAATGCAAGAAAAGTAATTCGTCATTATTAATTTAATTTTTTATATATATCCGTATAAAACACCCTAAAATCAGGTGTGCAGTTTGAAGCATAAAAGTTTATGACAGAGAGAAATAAATAGAGATAGAAAGAATGATAGAGAGAAAGAGAGGAGGGGAGAATGTGCCATTGATGGTTGAGTGATCAATCCAGATGCCTGGTGTTCAATAGAGTGCTAGTTGTATTGTGTGTAATGCTTCTTGCCTAGCAATGAAAAGGAAAGTTGTATGGCATTAACCATTGTTAATGAACCTTAAACATGTTTTGCATGACTCTTTTGTATTAGCCTATGTGTGTAGATAGATAGCTGTTGCTGCTGTATTAGGAAAGTGGTGAGAAGACACACCCTATGAATCTGTCTTGGTGTGCAGAGGTGCGCATTACCAGTTCTAGCCAAGAGATAGCTGGATTATTTTCTGGTGATATTTATTTGAAAGCCAGAATATGGCACTTTTCGTTGAAAGGTCTTCTTTACACTTATAATTTCCAAGTTTGTCCCGTACACTTCCATCGATGGCACATTACCCAGAGCTTGGGATTTTGAAAACATCGTTGTATCCTCCTTCCAAGTGTCAATGAAGATTGGTCAAGCAACTGGGCATTCGAACCAACGTGCATGGCGTCGTAGAGTGGATACTAAGTGAACATTAATCACATCACGGTGAGCTGTATCAATTCAAATTAAACTGATGAACAATGACTCTAATGAGAAGTGAACTACTTCACACTTTTGAGAGTGATCACGAAACCATTGATAAATTCTGTCAACAAGTGAATTGCCCAAACGTTATTGTATTGGCCAAGATGTATTACAGAGCCAGTGAAAGCGTTACAGCTTGAGTTTAGTCTGATTGTACAGAATAGTTTGAGAGTTTATTGACTCTCCGCATGGAGTAGTAACTCCTCATGTGTTCAACTTAATCTGAGGGGCTTGTTTAAACCCTGAATTCCATACTGATACTGGTATCGTTGATTTATGAGAATTTGTAAATGTGCGCACATAATATCTGACAAGTAGTTATGTATACGGAAGGACCGTATCACCGATGTGTAAGTGGTGAATTTGGATACTTGGAATTTACTTATGATTAAATGATTGATTTGTGGAGATCGTAAATGGCATGTGTTTGTTATCCTTATTCTGTATTATGCGTACCATGTGACACCAACATTTATTATTATTTTTTTTAATTTGTTTTTTTTTTAAATCAGGTAATTTTGATGAGCATAAAGCGCCATTATCTAATTTCCCAATCGAAATGACTAATAATAATGACATAATTTAAAGCGCTCTCACCATCATAGCCACCATTTTCATTATCGTCGTCGACATCATTATCATCATTACCACCACCATCACCACCACCACCATCATCATCATCATCACCTTCATCTTCGTCGTCATCATTCATCCGTCTTTACTTTCATCATCATCGTCATCATCAGTCATCCGTCATTATTTTCATCATCATCGTCATTATCAGTCATCCGTCATCATCATAATTATTTTGAAGCCATAATTTACGTTACACAGTTTTGAATATTATACAGTGTTGAACTTTACTTGGCTTCGGACGTATTTAAATTTTGTTATACGACATTTACGATGAGCGTGCGATGTAAAGTCATGCCAGGGACTTTGCGTTTTAGGACGGGGACTTTCCATGGCCCTGCTTTTCAAATTCATATCAGCAACCCTAGTAAAAGACAAATCGTTCCCATGGCCCTGAGACTTTCACAATGTGCCTTAAATACTATACAAAAGAATTTAGTCGAATACAGAAGACAGAGAGGAGTATAATAACGCACGCGTAGAGGTGAATTGATTTGGTTGATCGGTTTGGTTCATTGAATCCTATTGGAGCATTTAGCGTTTCGGGGAATCTTCCCGTCCGATATCGTTATTAAGGCCTTACTTTTGCAAACCGGACGGTAGCCGCCGATCGGAGGTGACCACACCCCATCTTTACAAGCGGACTTCCAAGGACCATCAACAAAGATGCCATCTTCGCAGGATAATTTGATAGTATCGGTGTGATCATAGAAGGACTGGCCGGAGTTCCCCGTGAGATGCGAGGTATGAATGATCCGAGAGTCATCGAATGACGGCGTCAAACACTGATCTGAAATACAATTAGAAGGGATGAATTTAACCTTGCCGAAAGTGTAATTCTTCGGACGGATCAGTGATAGGTCTATATGGTATTCCTACCTTAATGGTACGATGAATAATACCTGAATCAGGGGCCGCGGAACGGTTTTCAAAGTGGGGGGGGGGGGGGGGCTGACCATGCATAAAATCACAATCATAATGGTCGTTTTCACGTTTTTGTACACGGTTTTGGAAAAAAGTGGGGGGGGGGGGGGGGCTGAAGCCCCCTCAGCCCCCCCCCCCCGCTTCCGCGGTCCCTGTAGATATATTCTGAATACCATCTTTAAGTGAGGTTCGCCGTACATCGAGCCTGAGAGCATCTCATTATAACATTACGTCCCTATGCGCTCCAATAAAGGCGTTGGATATTATTTCACTGGCTTTAGCCCCGCAGCCTTTATTTACAGCGCGGACGCATTCCTGCCATGTAGGTCTCACCTGGGTTGAGTGCAGCACAATGTGGATGAATTTCTTGCCGAAGGAAATCACGACATGGCTGGAATTCGAACCCACGACCCTCTGTTTCAAAATAGACTAATCCACTGGGCCGCGACGTTCCACCGAATAATAATGAATATTTGAAAATATTAAGAATGGCCATCTTTTATGGCACTAACACCACTGGGAATGCTAATGTCTATGGAAGTTTTACTCCAAAACATTTATTTTCAGATATGTTTTGGCCATTGGTTCACTGTCCATCAATGAAGTCAACCCTTATCATGGTCTTATCTGCCTAACGGGTCGACTTTATTGACAGCAAGAACTTGATGAAGAAATCATTTTCAAACAAGCTGTCAGGTCAGCGGAGAGAAGCTGGGAAAGGGAAGCGAGAGAGAGAGAGAGGGGGGAGGGGGGTAGATGGATCTATCACCTCTATTTTATGTTATCTTTCAGAGATCCGGGTTTTGCGCATGATATTTATTTTTAAAATTTTATATGCATCATTATGAACAATTTGTCAGCAACATTATGGCATAAAGCAGAACAATAGTGGAACATCTTACCACGGCACTTAATGGTCATAGGATCCGGGTCCCATTGGCTAGTCTCGTTGCAATAGGAAAAACCTGGGCCAGACAAGGTCCTGTCCCCGATGCACTTGAGGACTACACTTGAGTGGACCTCATACGAATCGCCTTCAGCATGATTAGGATCTAATTCGATATCTACATCAGTTGGAACAGATGGCAAAGGGCAACCTGAAACAAAGGGTGTAGGGGAGAAAAAGTTATAACACTCACGAGAGTACAGCTTTGTTGGTATCTCCTGTTTGGAATTATGAATGGAGTCGGAATGGATCAATCTCATTATGATTTAAATTTTGACCTCTTTTCTTTTAAACCTAATTTTTGTTGGTGGTGGACTTGAACTTTAATTGACTTACCAGCAGATTCGCAATTGAATTCGAGATCCCAGCTCCCATCATCACACGTTAATTCGTTTGAATTCCCTCCGCCTGCTAATTCGAATCCTTCACGGCAAAAGAATGTCACTGTCTCTGCATGAGGGTAGCTACCCGTCGTGTCATTGGTGTTCGGTGGAGAAAGACAATCACCTTCAAGTTTGATAGAAATAGAAATCAAGGGGAAAATTATACATTGCGCGGCAATGACGACGTCTGGAAGATGATCACATTTCATGTCGGGGACCTACTTTAGTAAATTTATTATTTTTATGGATAAGAAAGGAAAAACCATTAGGCATCTACATTACGGACGACGAATTTTAAATTAGCCTATACGCTATAATGGGAATTGAATCGTCATCGACGTGCATTGAATTTATCAAGTTTGACCCTTGTGAGACAGAAGTTTAATACTTACTTTGAGGAAAGAATTTTCCTTGGTAATGGTAATTAATACAGTTGTAATATCAGTCTTTTGCAATGCTTGCTCATTATGTTTGTTCACACGCCTAGCATCCATATGCTTTGGGGTCTTACAATCATTGCAACTGCATCCTCTGTCTCTGATTTTATTTCTTTATTAACAATAACATGTTTGTAAAAAGATAGAGTGACAACGAAATGCAAACTCATATAGCTTTCGATTTCTAAAGAAGTACAGTGTACATAAGAATACAATGGCGCACTGTAGCCATTGGTGGCGACCTGTAATGCCGCCAGTTTCATGGGAAAACTGAAAAGTGATTTGTGTTGAAATAGATAATTGGGAATATTTCCTATTTTACTTGATCACAAAAGGTGTTTATTGAACACATGACGAAATAGATCTATATCTCAAAGTTTCATTATTTCCTGAAATTGGTTGAAATGTTGTATGATAACGGTTTCAAAGTGTGAAAACCCCCTTAGAATTTGACAATATTTTATGTCAACCTTTTACAAATGTCCACATTACAAAAGAATTAAGATTAGTTTCAGGGAATATATCGTTTTGTGATGTTATGTGTCACAGTTGCGACCACATGCGGCCAGTCGAAAAAATTATAATCATATTTCAAAATATATTGCAACATTTCTTTTGCTTCCCCTCGCAAAAAAATTGCCATGAGTCTGATCAGAGTATCCGACCAGAGGCAACGAAAAGTATTTATCATTACAAAGCATATTTCCTATTGTATCTAGCCAGTAATTAGGTAGGAATCTTTAGTCTACAATCATGACAATCTGCAAGAAAAAAGCCAATGAAACACATGCCTGACATATTTTATCCTTGCGGCATCAAAGTCGCTTTAATGGGAATGTGATGGATTGTTTTCCATCTCTTGAAACTCCTAATTGGTATTATGATCTAGTAGGCCTACCCACTATCACTTAATTTCCTCTCACAATGGCCAAACTTTACTATGGTTCTGGACCCAAATTACGATACCACGTACAGTATACCTTATAAACCCCCGACCAATTCAAGCTTTCAAGCCTGAACTTAAACCTCTGTCACATTTGCTCTGCGGTGGCCGTACGGCGAGCCCAATGGCGAGCCGAAAACAGCCGTTTTATTCTTTTTTTTTGTAATAGCTACATATAGGTAGTTGAATCGCTGTTTTCGACTCGCCGTACGGCCGCCGTAGAGCAAATGTGACTGAGGTATTTAAGCATCAATTTGATCGAGTAGTCTGTTTTTTGTAAGAACTCTAACGGTTACTTTTGAGGGTTTGTGCCATCTCCTCAGGTTATCGCGTCGCTTTTGAGCGACCTTCAGACGTCCGTTCCATGGTAGACGAGTTTCCCATCTTTTTGAAGTGAATGATGCAAATACTTCTCCCGTTGAGTTATTTCCCCCTTAAAAAAGTATTGCCTCAATTTGTTTTAAATGCATCTGTTTAATAGCGATAGCCATTTTCTCTGCTTGGAAATAAAACACAATCAACAGTATTGTGTCCACATCCCCATTTGGTACATCTTGGATTTTCTTCTTCTTCTTCCCGGCACGGCACTTGGTACTTTATCTGAATTTACATTTATCTTTTATCTTGCATAATTTTTTTAACGTATGCATTAATGTGTTTTTTATAATGTTAGGTTTACCTTGTGTATGTATACCTTAGTCACTTTTGTTGTAATTGAATGTGATTTTGTAACTTTTTGATGGCATCAATCATAGGCCTTTTTAGGCCGGCCGTCGGCTGTCAGATGTGATTTTTAATAAAGAATAAACTACTACACTCTTAAAAATGTTGGGCAACATACGGTCCACACAACAATTGGTTAAAACTTTATCCAATTCTGGGTAGTTTTACACCAATACTGTGTAGTTTTCACCCAAAGCACACATTATTGGTGTAAAACTACCCAGAATTGGATAAAGTTTTAACCAATTGTTGTGTGGACCGTATGTTGCCCAACATTTTTAAGAGTGTACTATATACGTTCATAAAAGACAACATGAAAGCATCATCATACATACTCTTGCAGGATGGCTCAGAGCTGAACTCCCATGTTCCATCATCAAGACAAACACCCACATCATCTCCATGTATGGTTCCACTGGAACACGAAGCCGTGACAGTTTCATCAGTATCATAGGATGTCTTGTCCGGTGTGAAAACTATGTCTGGATCAGTGACGTTCGGTTTGGAGCAAGGTACTGTTGCAACTTTAAAGAGCAAAAAAGAAGAGAGAGAGAGAGAGAGAGAGACATAATTCATTTTCTATTCAATTCAATCCTGCATTTTCTATTTATTGATATTGAAATATGTTTTATACTCGCATAAAAGCGGCCGCAGCCAAAACAGTTGTAACAATTTTCTGATACAATATATTGTACACTTTTTTTCATTGTAAAAAAAAGTTTACCCAATTTTTGGGTCAAACAGGAACATGTAAATTTGTCGGGTAAAACGATTCCAAATATTTTGTAAGTTTTACGCAATTTTGCGTTGAAATTTACCCTTAAAACATGCATTTTGCCCAATATGGGAAAAATAATCCAGCAAAAAAAGCATGTTTCCTTTCTACCCAATTTTGGGTAAATTTTACTCGGTGTTTTTAGAGTGTATAAAGAGCTGCATATAAGTTTCATAATAACTGAAATACAAACAGATGAGATAGGGTGTACCATATCCTTGAAGGATGATATAAAAGGCGAGTGCATGATGATTGAGTGTATTAAAAATATGATACATTTTAAGCAGCCGACTTTGGGAGACGAAACTAGCAGTAAGTACATTCATGTATCGATGAATATCTCAGAGGGCATAGAGTTAGGATTGTATGAGAGTTTTTTTGTTTCAGAAAAATGTTTAGAAAATAATGAGGTTTTATTTAAATTTTGAGGTTAGGTTTAATGTTTGGCAAAACGTGCAGATCTTTCATCGGAGTAATTATTGTCGCCGTAGGCCAAAAGCTTTGATCTCTGTTACATTGGTTATTCAACTCCGTTGGCTCCATTCACCAATAGAGAAAAAAGTTTTTTTTAATGTTTGAATACTCAGTACTCCAAAGAGACAGCTATCTATTGTCGCCGAAGCAAATTAATGTCATGGAAAGGAAACCACGCAATTGTCACTAACAGGCGATATGTCAGACAGCACTGGTAAGGCACTGATAGTCAAGACTAACTATGCTCAGTGCCTCGCATAGTGTAAAGAAAACACGGTATATTGGCGTCCATGTGCTGACTCCGCATCGCGGGGGCTCTCTCTGGTAACCGGCGTTCTTATTTAAGAGAGCTCCCGCGGCGCGGAACCCCCCCCCCCCGCCCTTACCCATAAGCGGATCCAGGGGGGACCCGAGGGGCCCGCCCCCCCCCCTATTGGCGGAGCAAAAAAAGGGGGAAAGAAAGAAAATTTTTTTAGAAAAGTGAGGAGAGGAGAAAAAAGAAGAGGAAAGATAAGATAAGACGAGTGAAAAAAATAAGATGAGTTAGGTGACTTACATATCTTGCTCAATGTGGAGCTTAAAATATCAAGTTTTGAAGTCATTATACAAAACATATTTCAGCTCGGCAATCAAACTTTTATTATTTTGTTTGATTTACAAATTAATTTTTAAAAAGTGCTCTGTAAAAATGTCATATTAACATATTTTGCTCGCGCTGTTTGATTGTCAGGTACCTATCATTTTCGTGTATTCCATAAAGTTCTCAAAATATCACCATTCAGGTCTGATTGTCAAAAAGTATCAGCTATAGCGCTGCACGCTCGCATTTTGATTGGTGAGTTATGTATAATTACTTCAATATTAAATCTTTAACAAATTACTTGAAATCCCCATGTCATGACAGTTTATCAAAAACTTCGGCTCCGATTTGCGCTGGCATTAATTGTTAAAAATATATATTGACTCATGCATCCTATTCATAATTTCAAAAATGCTTGAAATGTCCAGTTTTCAGGCCATATTATTAACAGATTTCGCGTTCTCATTATGCTTATTAGATTAATGAATAAGATATTGATTTAATAATTAAATTGTCCCTTTGTTCAAAATGGAATATCGACAAGTTTCATCTCGCGCTTAGGAAGAGGAATAGGAAGATAGTCATCATTTCAATATGATGACAAAATGTCCTTAAAATGTCCAGGTCATATGTCAAAACTCAAAGTAATAATAATGAAAAATATCAGGGGCCCAATTCATAAAGAGTTACAACTGTTGTAACTTCACCATTATGGCAACTACCATGGTAACATTGATTGTGATTGGCTGCTGAGCCCTGTTGCCATGGTAGTTGACATAATGGCAAAGTTACACAGTTGTAACTCTTTATGAAACGGACCCTAGCTCTTTATTATGAGCGATCCATAAATTAACCCTTTCTCAGATCGGAATATCAAATATTTTTAAGCTTCGCGCTCACTTTATTGATTTTCATGATAAAAGATGGATTTTGAATGCCTAGTACCGTGTTTACACTTAATCGGCAATTGGTTCTGAACCAAATGCCGATGCAGAATCGGCATTTAGATTGCGTTTACACGTTGTTACAGCTCGCGGTTCAGAACCGCGAGCCGATGCAAAAACCTGAAATGATACGCATACCTACAATATACGTCATAATAAAGACAACGCTGGATCAGTGCGCTTACAATTACGTCACAATGGTAAAGTAATTGAAATGCGCACAAATTGCCGGTGCAGAATCGGCTTTCTGTTTACACGTAGTAAAAAAGCCGATTCTGCATCGGCTCGCGGTTCAGAACCTACTACTTTGGTGGTGCGAATTGCCGGTTCTGAACCGCGAGCCGATTCAAGTTGCTCGCGTTTACACGCTATGAAAAAGCCGATGCTGAATCGGCTCGCGGTTCAGAACCGCGAGCCGATTCAAATGCCGATTAAGTGTAAACACGGTATAGGTCTAAATCTGAAACACGTGCGCGCATGTTTATTCAGATACGCAACTTGTTCTCTATTTATATCATTATCCAGTTTCTGGGGAGCGTTTCATCAATATTTTCATCCGACAAGTTGTCAGATCTGACATCTTTCCATGATTTTGATTGGCAGAGAGGCACTGTTCCTATGGTAACTGTCGGATAAAATGGGACTTGTCGGATAAAACGTCCGACAAGTCCTTTCGTGAAACACCCCCCAGATCACACTATCAAAAACATTCTGCTCGTGCTTTGTGCTCGCATTATTAATGTAGGAAGATCCCCTATTACTAATCATTTTCATGACTTACAAAACATGAATAGAGTGTCCCGTTTTTAGGTCTAAATCTCCAATTGTTTAGTTATATAGCTATCCTGTTCACGATTACAAAAATTGATTGAATTTTCCATTCTTTATGTAGGAATGTCAAAAATTTTCAGCTCACGCTTTGGGCTCGAATTATTATTGTAAGGAAGATCCCCAATTACTCATCCTTTTCTTGATTTACAAAACATGAATAGAGTGTCTCGTTTTTAGGTCTAAATCTCGAAATTTTTCGCTCGCGCTACGCGCTCGCATCTATTGTTTAAGTATATAGCTATCCTGTTTAAGTTACGAAAAGTGCTTAGAATTTCCATTTTTTAGAAAGAAATGTCAAAATTTTTCAGCTCGCGCTTCGCACTCGCATTATTTGATTGTTGAAATATGTAACGTATTCATGGCTAACTGCGAGCCGTCCTCAACAGGTTGCTACTCGATCAGTTCAAAACGTAGGTATAAAAATTTTATGCTCGCGCTTTGCGCTCGGATTATTATTGTAAGGAAGATCCCCAATTACTCATCCTTTTCATGATTTACAAAACATGAATAGTGTGTCTCGTTTTTTGGTCTAAATCTCGAAATTTTCCGTTCGAGCTACGCGCTCGCATCAGTATTTAAATATATAGCTATCCTTTTTAAGTAAAAAAAAGTGCTTAGAATTTCCATTCTTTAGGTAGAAATGTCAAAAATTTTCAGCTCGCGCTTCGCGCTCGCATTATTTGATTGTTTAAATATGTAACGTCTTCATGGCTAACTGTAAGCAGTCCTTAACAGGTTGCTATTCGATCAGTTCAAAACGTGTATTAAAATTTCTGCTCGCGCTTCGCGTTCGTAGTAATTATTTAGTTGCATACACATCTTTTTCACTAACAAACATTGCCCAGAATGTTCAAATTTGAGGACAAAATGCATAAAATAACAAAAAAGTAGCTCGCGCTTCGCGCTTGCATTATATAAATAAGGATTATGATACTATATGTTTATGTTGATTTATAAGAATAAAGCTGAAAAGTGACTATTAGGACTACCCCTTCAAAGGAACAAACAAAATTCATCTTCGAGCGGCCGATCGGGGAAAATATGGCTGAAAAAAATTCCGGCCCCCCCCCTATTGGCGAAGGCTGGATCCGCCCCTGCTTACCCTACCACCACAAAATTATAGGCCTGCTGCCTAACACTCCATCTCACTGGCGTGAATTCCGGGGGATGGGGGGCGGTGGCCTGTTCAATTATCATGATTATGTCCTCATTGAATCAAACCATTCTACAATTAAGCTGTTTATATTATTTCACCCTACCTTCGCATCTCGCATTACTCGGATCAGGACTCCAGGAACCATCTTCGCCACAGTAGCAAGTGTCTGGCCCTGTGAGTTCGTATCCAGATGGGCAACTGAGGGTGATTGGGTAATAAGTTTGGTGTGTAGATTGATCAGGCGATATCACAAGGTTAGGGTCGACATTGGTAGGCTTTGGACAGTCTAAATCATGTACATATGAGGGGGGAAAATAAAATTAATTGACATTGACGTCATGCAGATATACATTGTTCTTATGTTTCAGTTTCAGTTTTGATTTCTTTTTCTCATTTCCAACAAAACAGTAGACAAAATCCATCATAAATACAGTTATAACAATTGAAATGTGATAAAGAAACATGTAACACAATATATATATATATATATATATATATATATTCATCTAAATTATACATTTGAAACTTAATATGGATCATGAAATATTTGTGGCTGAAAATAACATGCTGGAAATGGAAAGGTCCACTGTGAAGCTGTGCTTGTAAATCGTGGACCCCTCAAAACAAATTATTCATTAATATTAAATTACATAATTAAAATAATGATAGTGGCCAAAAGAGGGGAAGAAAAATGTGAAATAAACAATAGCATGATGCATGAAATGAGTAATTTACGAAGAATAACAAGGAGAGACGATGAGGAGAACATATCTGTATGTGGACTAAAATAAGAAAATGTTTCACAAGTGATGTATAACGAGTATGAAGTAAACGCGCAAAGGAAACGGATCAAAGTGTATTTCTGGTTGAGCAGTGGTGACGAGTTCTTCGATACCAACAATAATAACAATGACAGTAATAAAAGAGATAATAATAATGTTGATGATATTGATAATCACAATAATAATAGTAATCATGATACTAATAACAAAAATAATCATGATAATAGTGATAATAGTGATAATATTGACAATAAAAGAAGGGACAATCTAAGTACAACAGGGAGAGCTAGGTTTTATACGTAGCCAATAAAAATGTCTTAAGTTTTCTTTTGAAGACTGCGAGTAAAGGGGAGTTTTTCAAATCTATGCGCAAAGTATTCCAAAATTTAGGACCTTCAAAAATGAATGTATTTTGTGCTGAAAGTGTTTTTAGTAAAGGTAAATGAAATTCTTCAGACTGTCTAGTGGGATATTTATGAATAGTTTGATTCTTTATAAACATGTCATGAAAAACTAAGGGAAGGGCACCTGAATTGAATTTATACATAAATTCACCAAGATGAAACAAGTAGAGATCGTTTACTTTGAGAATATTATGTTCAAGGAAAAGTGGATCTGAGTGGGCACGAAATGGAGCATTGCAGATTATACGAATTACTTTTTTTAACAATATAATTTTTTCTAACAGAGTTTGATGAGTGTTTCCCCAAAGCAAAAGTCCATAATTTAGGTAGGGTAAAACAAGAGAATAATAAAGAATAAGTAAAGATCGTTGTGGAAGATGTGATTTTAGTCTGTTAATGATACCAATATTTCGAGAGATTGTTTTGCAAATATTTTCGATATGTAATTTTCAGGAGAGCTTGCTATCAACCAAAACACCTAAAAATTTTGTATGAGAAACCTGCTTAAGTGGGATATTGTCAAACATAATTTGAGTCGGTAATGAAGCTAAGGAGTTACTAAATAATATGTAATTCGTCTTCAAAAGATTTAATGAGTTTATTGGTTCTTATCCATTCTAAAACATTTCGCAACTCTGCATTGACGACATCAACAAGAACATTTGGATCTCTGTGTGAAAAAAAATAAGTTAGTATCATTTGCAAATAAAATGAATGACAGTGAATTGGACGATTTATGAAAATCATTTATATAAAGAATAAACAACAAAGGGCCTAAAAGACTCCCTTGCGGAACACCACAAGTAATATTTCTAAAATCAGATTCTTGCTCATTTAAATAAACAAATTGTTTTCTGTTAGAGAGGCAACTCCTGAACCACTCCAAGGCCTTTCCACGGACACCGATATGATTGAGTTTATAAAGTAAAATGTCATGATTTATCGTATCGAAGGCCTTGGAGAAGTCCAGGAATATACCAACTGTGTGAGAAGAAGAGTCAATTGAATGGGCAACCTTTTCTACAAAAGTCATTAAAGCGTGAACAGTACTATGTTTCTCCCAAAAACCAAATTGGAAGTTTGAAAAGATATTATTTTTCTTCAAGAAAGTTATCATTCGAGTGAACACTATTTTTTCAAAAATTTTGGAAAAAGAAGACAAGAACGAGATTGGCCGATAGTTACCTACTTCAAGTGTGTCACCCTTCTTAAATAATGGTATGATTTTAGCAAGTTTCATGGAATTAGGAAATTCACCATGCAGCAGTGATAAATTAAAGATATGGACCAATGGATCTACAATGTAAGGAATAATGGCCTTTAAAATAACGTTACTGATTCCGTCAAAGCCGGAACTTTTTTTATTTTGTAAGTTGGAAACAATGTTTGTGACTTCTTGTCTATTCGTAGGAAAAAGGAAAATAGAACTTGGATTAGCAGGACCTAAAAAGTCAGTAAAATGTAAAATGTCATGGAATCCTTGATAAAATGTAATTTGACAACATACAGGTACTAATTATGGGGTTAGGGTCAATCAAGATTGAGGGTTTATTTCCTGATTTAGAATGATCGAATTAGCAATAATAATAATAAAAATAATAATAATAACGTTTTATTTACCATTGGTAGTCACTTCAGTCGGAAACTGCTCTACCAGTGGGCCCTGCATAACATAATATGTTATTATTCATCTTATTTCCAATCAAGAAGGCAGAAGGTCTCATTTGTATAAGTCTTTGGTATGACTCGGCCGAGGATCGAACCAACGTCCTCCCTCTCATGAGGCGGACGCTCTACCACTGAGCCACCATGCCCGGTACTATGCTGCATGGTATTCGGAAATAGCTTCATTTTACCTGAATGTAAAATAATGATTTACTTCTAATAATGAAGTTCAAGAATGCGGTCTGGTAATTCTTCAGCGCTGTTCACACCGATTCCCCGCCAAATCTACAATACTGATAAATTTATCTATATTTCAAGAAAATGATTCCATTCTAACCTACGATATAAGTACGCACAAGACACATTTAGCGTTTATCATACTATACCTTGTAATGAGTGATGTACACAGCATATCAAAATTATTCCTACTCCGAATGATACATGTAACTTGATGATCGCCATGTTTCTGTTCATCACAAAAATAAATAAAGAAACTTGTAAATGGCTAGGTGAACCTATAACTAACAACACAAAATCCATAACAGGAATTATACATACATCGTATTCAGACTTTGGTCGAATACAGTCCAATAATCTCAAACAAACTTATCAAATAAAACAAACAGGGACATCTTAAACCGTGTTTTGTTTTATCTACTAACTTATATTTCATAAATGAGATTTGAGCAAATATGCAGAGCTATAACGTTCTACCACGCAAAACACATCCGGATATTTGTAATTTCGTTACTTATTAATAATGCGGCATACAAGATCAAATCTGTGAAACTAGGAAGAGACGGGGGGGGGGCTAAGATTGCAAACGATAGGATTACCTCCTATAATATGATTTATTCAATTTATTTCCGTGTAAGATAATAACAAATATAACAAATACAATAGAAATATTACATGACAACATAAAATTGAGCATCAGCCAATGCCTGGGGATCACCTGAGGGTGAAAGAACTGAAAAACTCTGTCGAGAGGTTCTCCACATTGACTGGTGTCTACATAGAATAATGTAAAATAGAAATGAATGTGCTTTGGTGGGTTGAGAGTTCGAATTGGTGTGAAAACGAAAATACAATACGCAATATTCGTTACATAGGCCTATATACGTTAGATCCTACTAACGTAAAATATCCTCATTTTATATACACGTCATGAAGATGTCTCGAGGCAAGGTAATTGGCTTTATTAGTGAATGGTCATTTTCCTCGTAGTGAAGATGGAAAATATCTTGAAACTAAAATATATCACAATCCTAGGCTAATTACCCCTTCCCAAATCAAGTTCAACAACTTCGTTATTTATATGTGACGAATTTTTGTATGTATCCGGATGTGATTTGGGTGAGGTGGTATAGGTTTACTTGCTCAGATCTCATTTACGAAATTAAACTTGAAAACTTAGAATTAAAAAAAAAAAAGATTTATATACGGCGTTGTTTGATTAAGTTGATAAGTTTGTTTGAGATGGTAGAATGTTATCGACCAAAGTTTGAATACGAAATTTATATCATTCCTGTTATGGATTTGGTGTTCTTTGTTAGGTTCACCTCATTTTAGCCCGTTTTTTTTATTGTGCGAAAAGAAGAAGAAATATGGCGTATATCAAGTTTTCTGTTTCGTTCGGTATGGGGATCATTTTGCTATGTTGCATACATCACTCTTTACAGGGTATGTATTAGTGCTAAATATATCTTGTAGGCTTAACCTTAGGTGAACGAGACTCGACGAAAGAAAACAATTCGTTAAAAATATACAGCCATGCATTGATATAATTACTTAAGTTAATCATTTTGCAGGTAATCGGTATAAAGAGCATTGGAATTGATTACGAGACCACATAAATCCATTATTAGAACTAGGTTAGTTAGACCCATAAAATCTATAGCGCTCTTTATCCACAAATATAATTATTTTGAATCATCCTCGAAAGAAGCAGGACTTGCGGGGTGGGGGATGTCGGCCAGCTCGGCAGCCTCCTGGCATACCTAGATTCGTGGTTATTATCATCTTTCTTTCGTCATAGGCAGTGTGAAATAAAAGTAAAATGTATCTGAAGTAGATGTCAATTAATTTTCTTTCTTTTTCATCATTGTAAATATGATTCAGGCTGTCCGAGGCCCACCAATGTCGACTCGAACCTTGAGATAACACCTGACCAACCTACACATAAAACTTATTACCTAATCACCCTAAGTTGCCCATCTGGATACGACCATTCAGGGCCAAGCACTAGCTACTGTTACCCCGATAGTTCCTGGAATCCTGATCCAAGTATTGCGAGATGCGAAGGTACATGTAGGATGAAATAACATAAACAGCTTAATTGAAGAATGATGTGTTTACATCAACGTTTGCCATTAACTAAGACATAGGGCATACGCTCTAAAAGGATTAGTCAATACAACATTTGTGACAGTGTCCGATAGAGAGATATGTCAATTTGATTGTGTTAACTGTTAGTAAGTTAATGGTTGAGTGACCATTATCTGAAACATATTCACCAGCCTTTTTGTCAAATTGTTTTTCTTCTTTAATGTTTCACTTATATAAGCAAAGAAGTAAAAAAGAAAGAAGAGGGAGATAGAGAAAGAGAGAGAGATAGAGAAGGGGGAGGGGGGTCAAACCAAAAATGTATTCTCATCATTTCGGTATTTTTTGAAGGACTGACTTGAACGGGAGGGGGGGGGGGAGTTCACGAAAGTTGTTAACACTAAACTAAATTGCCAGCTCTGACAATTTCAATGAAATCCTGGTTTGATTTGCTAATGATCATTAGTGTCTGTTACCATAGTAACTGTCAGAGCTGGCAATTTAGTCAGTGCTAATTCCTTTCATGAAGGGTCCTCCTGAATGACTTTGAGACGGACAAACAAAGAGTATGGGGCAAAATTTCTAAAAATATTGAGAGCGAGAGAGCGAGCGAGCAAAAAGTGGGACCATCTTATTACGAAAAGCTAATTTTGGGGTAGATTTTAACAAAGAAAATAATACGATACTTCATCCCTTTTCGATTTGTTTTGGTCAAATACTTTTTCTTGGTTGTAAAACCTTTGGTGGGTCATGGCTTCACATAAATACTGATAATGACGAAACAAAATTGAAATGAATTGAACTGAAGTGAAACTGAATTGACGTTTCTCATTTTCTTTGCTCTACAAAGCTCAACCAGTACCTTGCTCCAAACCGATTGTCACTGATCCAGACATAGTTTTCACACCAGACAAGACACCCTATGATGCTGATGAAATAATCACGGCTTCGTGTTCCAGTGGAACATTACATGGGGATGATCTGGGTGTTTGTCTTAATGATGGAACATGGGAGTTCAGCTCTGAGCCATCATGCCCGAGTCCATTGGAGTCTGTAAAAGTATGTTTTTCGTGTAGTCTCCAAAGAACGTAGAGGGCGTCAGACTTTGAAGAGTGGCCGCATTCTGTTTTTTTTTATTTGTTAGTTATACCATGGACCTACTATAGTAGGTCCATGGTTATACCAGAGCTGCAGGATGTATAGTGTATTAGGTGTAGGTGTGTTGATGAATGTGTGCGTTTTGTGACGGGGAAGGGGGAGGGAGTTTTGAAGTGAGCATGTGTGAGTGTCTGGGGAGAGAGATGAGGGGGAGGGGTATGGGAGTAATATCTTTTATCAATTTTTTATTGTACAATTATGTGCAAAAGAGGTCTATTCTGTTCAGGAAAAAAATCATCTTCTACAAAGTCTGTTTTATTTTGTCGATTGATATATAGATATATTTCTTCTTTCACATTGTTAGAGATATTGGGCAGTTAATTTTATTTGTAATAATTCTGAAAATTTGTACTCTCGTTGGTTTTGACATATTTCTTTGTTTCGTATGCATGTACAAAATCTTGATTTATATGAATTGTGATTGTAAACTTATTGATTTGAGAGAGGAAGAAAATAAAATATTATTTAAAAAAATCTCACAACCACACGATCATGACCCCAATGCTCCAATCCAGCAATGTTATTTGTCATGCTGGTTGTGCGACCCTTTACGACAATGCCATCGATCACAAGATATCGCCATCACTTGTTATTCCAATGATGTAAATAAAAGAGAAAGCTCACATTAAAAAGAAAAATCTTAGTCTCGGAAATGAAAGTATAATTAGGCCAACTCTTGTTTACGATGTGTTTGACCTACCAACTCTTTCAAAACCGAAATCTGAATGAAAAAAATATTACTCTTAATATGAATCCATTGATTTTATTTTTATTTTTTTACAGTGCAAGGTAACCTGAGAAGTGAACTCTAAACTTGGTGTGGAAGTGGAAGAGGCTTCGATGTTCAATGATACGCTTTACAAAGTGGTCATATGAGTTAATGATTGGCTGAAAACTGTCACGTGATATAACATAAGATTGATCAGCTCTGATGGCTAATTCTGTTGGTGAAATAACTAAGTCCCACATCATTATATCTTATAATAATTTTTATCTGCCATTAAAATGATAACACACTTGTTACCTGTAGACGGGCCTTTAGAACAGTCCAAATGCCCTCGGCTATGACTCGGCTGCATCAGAACTGTTCTAATGGTACCTCGTGCATTGTCCACGATGATGTGTTTTATTTTGTATAATAGCATCGTTCTCTTATCATCTTGTTCATGTGTTGTATCTATCTGACTCCCCCATGGTATTCTTCTAATCTTTTACTTGTTCACACTTTCGCTTCTTTTTTATGAAAAAAACATTCCACATGTTTTGTCGTTCTGTTGTCCGATGTGTTCTCAGTTGGTATACAGCTTCCGTCTCACGACCGGGCGGTCGATCGGGAGTTCAAACCTCGGTCACACCCCGGTCACGTCAGACCAAAAGATGTTCAAAGATGGAGTTGTTGCTTCCCTGTTTAGTGTTCAACTATTCAAGGGAGAGAGCCACCGTAACGTCGATCTGGCGATTGACAACGACTGCCGGTCCCACGGTCATTTGGGCAGAAATAATTTTTTTGAATATTTATATTTCAGACCGGGAATTCAAATTGCATTTCGTACAATAAAATATGGATTTTCATTATTTTTTCTTCGTTTGTTCTCTCGTATAATTCTTTTTTTTCGTTTACACCATTATTACTACTGTTCTTTTACTCAACCTTTATCCACTCCTTATTGTGTTTTTTCCCCTCTTTTTCCTCGGGGGGGGGGGGGGATTTCCACATGGCCTGCTTACAAAACGCGCCAAATATCCTGCTACCAAAACGCGCCAAATATACTTTGGAAATGCACCCTAAATGACGTCATCGAGAACAGGGGAATCCATCAATTCTGATACCCTTTATATATAAGGATCCGATGTTTATTTCTTCATTTCATTTTTTTCTTTGAAAAAAAGTTAATAAAGCATTAATATGTTAATAAAGCCTGTAAAGTCTAACATATTGCCACTACCTATATACGTGAAAAAGATGTGCAGTAAAACGGATTCAAACATAATTATGTCAATTTGTATAGCTCTGCAACAGATAGACGAATATGGTTCTTCTTTTTTAACAAGTTCAATAAGTATAATTAGGATAGTAATTATTTTTATGCATGTTTTAAATATTGCGTATAATATCGAATATGAGAATTTGATATGTTAAATTGGTTGTTATTCACTTTTTTATTGTTAATAAATAACATAAAACGACTATAACCACCCTATCGAGTCTCGGTAATATCAGTGTATGATGATTCGCCCGTTTAAACAGCTTTTTATAGAGATATTCATTATTTTACTTTTTATATGAGGTTATCCCGCCTATACGAAGTTAAGAAAAGGGTCTACAATTTGGTGTAGACTACTGTTTCTGCTACTATTATGAATATAATTCCTTCTTATGAGAGAAAGGGGGGACAGCCAGACAAAGAGATTCAAAGAGATAGAGAGAAAGAGAAAGAGAGAGGGAGATGAAGAGAGGGAGAGAGAGGGAGGGGAGAGAGGGAGATGAAGAGAGAGAGATAGAAAGAGAAAGAGAGGGAGATGAAGAGAGAGATAGAAAGAGAAAGAGAGGGAGATGAAGAGAGAGAGATAGAAAGAGAGGGGAGAGAGGGAGATGAAGAGAGAGAGATAGAAAGAGAGAGAGAGGGAGATGAAGAGAGAGAGAGGGTAGTGGGGCAGCTTAAGGAAATCCAAAATATTTCAGAGTAAATACACATTCATATTTTGCAACTTCATGCTTTTTAACAAATTTTCTTTGATATGCACTAAATGTATAGATATTTAAATTTGCACGTTGTTATTGTGGCCAATCCAACATTTTGGTTGTCAGACAGAGCTTCTAAAAAGGAACCTTTGATTCTATATAACCTGCTATTTAATAAAAAATGAGACGAGATATGTAAAAAAAAGTTTAACAAGATTTTCGTGTGCCTGCTCGCAATGATTAATGTATGATGGCATACAAATTAAACTCTGTCCTTCCATGTGCACTATGCTTGTTAATGTAAACATGATGATTATATTTTATTCATTTGTGTTTTGCAAAAAAAATAAAATATATATATTGCACTCCCTTACCGTCATTATGTCTTGCATTAATTTCTTTAAGTGTAAATAGATCTTATAGTACGTGTTTGAAAATGATAATCGGATTCTTAAAGAATTTAAAACAAATATTACAATAAAGCATGCCATATAAAATGTAAAAATTGCCACGGTTACATTTATTTCTGATCAAGTAAAAAGCATAACGCATTATAAGAAAATTATTATTTTGAAGAGATTAATCGAGTACACACCTGGCGTATAAGGATATAGTCCATACCATCAATTTACAAATATAATGATTGATATATTATAATGTATTCAGCTTGCTTTTCATTCACTTTTCCCTCCAAATAAAAAGAAAATGCATTTTTGTCATGAAAACTGACAAAACAGTGTTTTTTCTAGGCTCTGTCTTACAAAACAGTTGCGATTGATCCCATCAACCACAACTATGGAAAGCCAACAACGTCAACATCTACAAGGCATGTTTGTTCCGAATATTTTATAGATATGATATACATGTATATTTCCACATCCATCGTTTTCTTGAAAATTCAGCGTGCTTCTTTTTGTTTACCAAAGACATGGTGCAAATTTCTTATCGAAAAATATTATGACGTTGATGGATTTCCATATACTTGATCAGATCAATTGCACCTCTTTGTAGGACGGGGCCCTGATGTACAAAACATTTATAAAATATATATTACTATTGCTTTCACAAAAACAGTGACAAAGAAAAAAAAGAACATTACAAACCATGTTCATTTGTTATATCATCCAAAAAGTGCATGGAATCGTCGCAGGAAAAAAATGAGTTGGAAGTCGGATTTTTTTTTTCATTAAGGTGCATGTGAGAAATATGGAGGAGTAGTTTCTATGAAAACCGAGATCTGATAAATCTTAAATTGAACGCACATGGCACTATACTTTTGGTTCCCGGAGGTTAATAAAAACAACAATGACATTAACGAAAGTAAGAGAATAGGTGGTGGTTGGCGAGGGAGGGGGGGGGTATGATCCACCGAAATATTTGTAATGACTGTATTCCTGGGTTAAAGCAGAGTATAGCAAAAATAAAAATAATTTGGACCAAATTAGATAGATTTAGATAGATTCATATTCAGGAATAAAAAAAATCATTCATTTCATTCGATGAAACGTTAAGAACTATCTATATTAATACATTTTAACTTCAATAAAAATATATAACTATGTATATTCATTTTCGCATGCTAACTCTTAACCAAAGATGCGCAGATCCTTCTCTTTATGTATCTACTGGGGGTGGTTGTAGAATCATTCCATTTATTCAATATATTTATTGTCGTATAAAAAATACATAAAATTCACTTCCACTTCCACTTAAAAAACAAGTATAAAATAAATATATATTTACATATACGATAATATCAGTGTCATCTAGTACATGATATAGCAATTGGCTTTTGAAATAAATTATGAATTATATTGCATTATGGAATAAGACAAACATATGACAGAATTCAAATCTTGTTCATGCTATTGTGATTGTCTATCAGGGTTCTTGTCGACATAACAGCAAAAATTTCCCAGTCTGATTAAAAGAGTCAGCATGATTTTGTGCCCTCAACCCAAGTTGCATCGTAGTCTGCAGGCACAGACCTTGATTGAAACTTTGATCAACAAGTTGGTCTTCACACAAGACTGGTATACATAAAACTTTGCTGTTTCGATTCAGGACCCCTTCAGGGGCATTCCCCGGCGCGTTAGTCAAGTGAAGGGTTTGCACAGAAGACTATCCTGGCGCGTTGGTTGGAGCATTCAATTATTCTGATAGTAAATTGCCGATTTGTCTACGCCCTCTTCGTCTGCTTTCCATTTGGTCTCATCCCACATGGTCTAATCCCACTTCGTCTACTAACCATTTGGTCTAATTGCTATTTAGCCCGTTTATCATTTTGTGTAATTTCCAGTTAGCCTATACCCATTTCGTATAAAATCCCATTTGACTTGCACCACTTAGTCTATGTGGTTAGATGAACTGTTTATTATGTACCAAAATTTCATCTGACAAAGTAAAAAAAAGAAGATAAGTAGACAAAGTAAACATTTTAGGCCTATTGTCCAAAGGCTGAATGAGAAGTAGACGAAAATGGTATTAGACCAAGTCCTATAATGTAGACCAAACGCCAATAAGCGACTAGACGGTAAACAAAATGGGTTAGCTTGTGCAGTATCAGACTATATATGAGAAGTATCCAAGTGCTTGTAGCCCGGTGTAGCGGCAGATCTGGTTCCACCGGCGGATACGGTATCCGCCGGCAGGTATCCGTTTTTTACTCTGAACCATATCTGCCGGGTTGACGCGGTTTGATTTTATTATTATTTATTTTCCTATTAAAGTAGGTGATTAAGAATGGTAGGTCCTATATCATTTTGAAGGAAATGGGTACCGTGTGAATGCAGATCGAGAAACGATAGCAAGAACGAAATCTGCCGAAGAGAAATTGACTCTGAATCCGCCGGAATTGGAACACGATCCGCCCGCAGATCTGCCAATCCGCCGCTACACCGGCAGCGATTTTTTTTTCGTCAGTCCTTATGCACCCAGCTGTTTTGGAGGCTTTGAATTAGACTACAAATCTTGGACTTGTAATTTTTCAGAGTTTTGCCTCAAATTTTAATAAAAAAATAATAACTTTGAAAGGTCGTTTAGGGCGAGATTCTTTAATAGTCTTTGAGTGCAGTGAACTCATAGTCTCAGTGCATCGTCTTACCAATCGTGCCACATCAGTCGAGCTGCATTAGGGATGTGTCGGAAATTACGCTATATTCTGTGGCCATGAATATTCACGAGGCGTAGTCTAATTAAATTAACCCTATTTTTCGTCATTCCCATACTTATTCATGAAAAAGTTACAGCTATATGGACTACAGTATACTGCCCACTCGCGTCGGGTGCACAAGCACTGACGGAAAAAATCGCAGCCTGGCGGGGCGACTGGAACAATGATCGCCATCATATTATCATAAGCTATCGGCAAGGTTGTCGAACTTGTCATTGATCTTGTCAACGAGGGTGAACTGCATGATGACGGCATCGTGACCTCCTGCTGTGATGACGTAATGGTCGTTGTACAGGAAGTGAATCGCAGTCACGTGAGAACTGTGGTGCTTTAGGTCAGTCGAACGAGCCTAAATTAAAATAAAACAAAAACAACTGAATGTTCAATTTGGCCAACTTCTTTACAGTGCTCATAAGTAAAAGCTTCTATGTTCAATGTAACTAGTTTATTATGTTATGTTATATTCATGTTAAATTGATATATTTTTGTTCCTGTTATTCATGGTAAGGGAGCACCTTGCTCGACAAGCGTAAGCTTTTTGAGGTGCTACCCGTTTTTTAACCTTTGTATATTTTATATTGTAACATCTGAAATAACTAAATGAATTGAATTGAAATCAATCCATAGATACTTTTGAATCGTTGCACATAAGAATACCACTTTAGATTGTTTTGTTACGGATTTAAAAGGATAAATATTTATGATTATACCCCATCCTACCCCTTTTGAAAAGAAATTCTGGAAATGAATCGATATTCGAAATATCATTTAAATATTTACACCAATTTTGTCATTTTTAAATACCGCTCTTTGAATAACAGACCTAAATACGTTCGACTCATGTTTACGATGTTGAAATACTCTGGATTAAAAAAAAAAGAAAACCCAAAAGACCTAATGTGAAATAGATTTCTCATGTTTTTCTTCGTTCATATAGGCATATCCTAAAAGGAAACATTCTTTATACGAAAAAATAATCATCACAGTCATGTTAAAATTATTTTGTGCTCTATGCAACCATTGTAATACGAGACACTTGAAGAATTTCAGACTTTAAACCAGTTGCAAAATCCCACCTACGCACTCCCGTCTTTCGGCAAGGATTTTATCTGTATTTGCCACTCTTCACCCAGGTACGTATTTCATAAAGCTGTTCGTAATTTACGATCGACTTCACAAACGACTGGTGATCCTTTCCTGTGGTAAATGATACACACCAAATTTTCATAGGTGTTGATTTAGTACCTAAGAAAGGGTCACCAGTCGATCGTAACTTATGAACACTTTATGAAACAACCAATGTTTCCCTGTAGAAAGGGATTTCTTGGATGCTTGAGAGCATGGGCGGACACAATATCAAAAGTCCCCCTACTATTTTTGGTCTTTTATAATGGAAAGAAATACATCATTCAAAATCGAAATAAAACATGTATTTTGGACGAGACCACCTTACTTTTTGGGTGATAGCCTTTTTTTCCTTTTGCTTGTCAATTTTCTTTTGGTCGAAATGACCTTCCTTTTTATGATAACCCTTTTTTTTTGCTTGTCAAATTTTCCAGCCCCTGGTCCCCCTAACTTTGGGGAGAGATTTCCGCCCTTGCTTGAGAGTCCGACCAGAGTAGCCATTCTAAAGCGAGGTTAGTAGTATGTAATGCTTATAAAACTTTGTTTTAAAGCGCTATAAATGACATATAATACAATAATTATATTGATCGTGACAGTCACATTGTATTTCATTACCTTATACGAGATACATGGATATCTGTAGGCCGAGATTGTACCGATGTTATTACCAGCTATGAGCATCCTGTTCTTTGTGGATCTTGCCACGGCGTCTACATCACTGCCTTTGTCTTGTCCGGGCCAAATTCCTGTGAAATTAAATGGCAATAAGAAAGGATATTAAGTATATTGCAAGGACTAAGCCCCCATCCCCGCCCTGCCCCCTTCCCGCCCCGACGATCATTAAGCTGTGCGCCAGAATAGAATACATCTTGATAGATAGCTTTATCGTAAAAATATCATTATAACCAGTATCATCATCATTATCAAATAAAAATGACTTTACACCCTTTTAAAAGAAGGAATTATATGAAAGTGTACAGTTACGTATTAGTAGGCCTATCATCAGTTTTTATGGGAAGATAATTGTGATATAAATTGCAATTATGTGAAACTGTCAATAATATTTATTAAATGGTTTTTGGAGCAATTATGCTTTTCAACTATCAGGAACCGTATAGTCATGATTATGACGATGATTATGATTTAAAATATCCCGTTTTTACGATAATAGACTAAAATCAATGTGCTCAAGTTTGAAGTTTGTTTGGCGAGATAGGTATCCTGTTCAGGGTCAGAAAAGGGGTTAATATCAAATTCAGCTGGCGCTACGCGCTCGCAATATTTGATTAGTGAGGTGTGTATCCTCTCCATCGATCACACGTACATAAGTCCTTAAAATGTTTGTGTTTTTCAAGTCAATATACATAGGCCGATCCAGGGGGCAAAGTTTTTGCCCCCCCCCATGGTGGCGCAAAAAAAGAGGAAAAAAAAAAAAAAAAGACGAAGAGAAAAAGGAAAAACTTTTAGAATAGGAATTATACCACAAAAGAGTCCTTCTTAAGTCAGTATATAAAAAAATTGAGCTCGCGCTTCGCGCTCGCATCACTGTTTAGTTATATACGCATCCCGACCTCACAGTTTTTTTTATGCGAACTAGAAGCACAAGCTGAAAATATTTTATATTCTAATCTAACAACTGAAAATGTCCTTTTCATTTCATCATTAAAAAAGTTTTCAGCTAGCGCTTCGCGCTCGCATTAATTTCTTAAAGGACAAGTCCATCCCCCCCAAAAAAATGTTGATTTGAATAAATAGAGAAAAATCAAACAAGCATTATGCTGAAAATTTCATCAAAATCGGATGTAAAATAAAAAAATTATGGCATTTTTAGATTTTGCCTATTTTTCAAAAAACAGTGATATGCACAACTCAGTGACATGCAAATGAGACAGTCGATGATGTCCCTCACTCACTAATTCCTTTGTTTTTTATTGTTAGAATTGTACAATATTTAAATTTTTAAAGATTTTACAATATGGACCAACTTGATTGGACCATTCAGTATTAAACAATGCTAATTGCTCATGTTCAGGGAGGAATTAATCGTTGTTTCACACGACAACGGAGAAAAATTGAATATTTCATATTTTATATACTAAAACACAAAATGAAGTAGTGAGTGAGTGATGTCATCAGTCTCCTCATTTGCATACCGACAATGATGTGAATATAACTGGTTTGTGAAATTAAGCGAAACTTTAAAATGTTGTAGGCCTACCTATTATTTTTGTGTATTTCATATAAGATTCTCAAAATATTCCTTTTCAGGTGTCTCGATTGTCAAGAATGAAGGCCTATGAGCTAGCGCTGTGCGCTCGCATTTTGATTGGTGAGTTCTGTATACCTATACAGTGGCGTAACTACCAGGGGGTATGGTGGGCACGTGCCCCCCCCCCCATCGGCTGCCCCCCCCCCCCCAAAAAAAAAAAAAAAAAAAAAAAAAAAAACGGGGAAAAGGAGAAAAAGAGGTAGAAAGGAAGAGAAAGGTAATGGGGAAAGAAGAAATTATTGTTTATTATAATGTTATATTATATCATAATTATGTAACATAAGAAGCATTTTTTTTCATGGCTTTATGAAACAGTTTGCTCAGGGCCTATGTCTTCATTGTTCCTGGTGCCCGCATAGACTGTTTAACGAGATGTATAATCCTGTTGTACTAAAACCTCCCATTTTCAAATCAATATACACCAAATATATTTTCCTTGCAATTCGAGTTATTATTGTTTTATGTAGTGACATTTGCTTCTTTTTCATGACTACGTAAAGGAGAATGAAAACTTTGGAACAAGATAGCTTGTGTGAAAACAGAAAAATCAAAGAAACACATTAACGAAAGTTTGAGAAAAATCAGACAAATAATGAGAAAGTTATGAGCATTTGAATATCTTGATCACTAATGCTATGGAGATCCTCAAATCAGCAATGCGACAAAGATGTGTGATGTCACTTGTGAACAACTCTCCCCATTTCTTTAGTATATATTTCACTTAAATTGCCGCTTTTATCACATCTATCAGTAGGAGGGCATGTAATACAGATTTTTAAAGAATACATCATGGTTAAAAGTTTGTATCACCACAAGAAAAAACAGAAAGAGAAATTTTGAGGGTATTTTATAGTCCATCAAAGAGAAAGTTGTTCACATGTGACATCACACATCCTTGTCGCATTGCATTATTATTTATCCAATTTTCTCAAACTTTCTTTGTTCTTATTCTTTGATTTTTCTGTTTCGACACAAGCCTACTTATTCCAAAGGTTTCATTCTCCTTTAAAGTGATTGCCCAATTTTAAGGTCTTAATATAAAACATTTCCTGTCTGTGCTATCGTTCGCATTAGTTGATTGGTGAGATGTCTGCTCTTCATGAATTCCTAAAATCAGTTCTTAACATGTCACTTTTTCTGGTCTGAATATCATTTTTTTTTAGCTCGCGCTTCGCGCTCGCATCATTTGGTTAGTGAAATACGTAAGGACTTAGTGAATTCCTACAAGCAAGCCTTAGAATGCCCTTCTTCAGGTCTGAATTTCATAATTTTTCAGCTCGCGCTTCGCGCTCGCAGTATTTGATTAGTGAGATGCGTATGATAATCATGATTACAATGACTACAAAAAGTGCTTCATATGTTCAGATGTAATTCTAACAAAATCAGCAAAGGATGCCACTATCATTAGATGACTATACTGAGATATTTATACTCTTAATGGATACCTAAAATATAGTCCTTAAAATGTCCCTGTTTGGGGTCAACATATACAAAAATTTCAGCTCGCGCTTCGCGCTCGCATTGTTTGTTTAGCGAGACAGGTACGTATCACGATTACAAAAAATTTGCTTATAATGTCCCTTTTAGGTCTGAATATCAAAAATTTTCAGCTCGCGCTTCGCGCTCGCATTATTTAATCAGTGAGGTACTTATCCGTTTAATGGCATTGCATGTCCTTAAAATTTCTCTATTAGGTCAGTATACCTGGCAACTGAGCACGCTCCCTAAGTGACACCAAATTTGTGGTGGTGCCCCCCCCCCAATGCCGTGACCCACGGTACGCCACTGTACCTATATATTCTATAACAAACTACTTGAATTCCCCCCATTTAAAAATTTCGGATCGCGATTTGCGCTCGCATTATTTGCTATAAATGTATCAACCCATGAATGCTGTTCATGATTACAAAAAATATAAAATATCCAGTTTTTCAGGCCTCATGCACTGTCAACAAATTTTACGCACTCATTAGGCTTATTAGATTAATAAATATAAAATAAAAAAATTTATGAATTCATAACTAAATTGTCCCTTTTTCAGAAAAATATATCGACAAGTTTTAGGAAGAGGAATAGAAGATAGGCATCATTTTTATATATTGACAAAATGTCCTTACTAATAGGCCTAAAATGTCTCGATCCTAGTTTAAAATAATAATGAAATATCAGCTCGCGCTTCGCTCGCATCATTTATTAAGTGCTTTCCACGTCCACTTCACAATTCCCCTATTCATACAGTGCTTTAAATATTGCTTAAATTGAGCCATTTCATATCGGAATTTCAAATATTATTTCCAGCTCGCGATCCGCGCTCGCATTATTTATTTCATGATGAAAAATGAAATGTATTCAGAATGCCCAGATTCTGTCGAACTCTAAAACACGTGCACGCATGTTTATTGAGATACGCATCTTGATCTTATTAAAAACAAGCTAAAATTATCCAGTTTCAGATCAGAATATCAAAAATGTTCTGCTCGCGCTTTGCGCTCGCATTATTAATGTAGGAAGATACAAAAAACTACCCATCATTTTTCATGAGTGACAAAATATGAATCGAGTGTCCCGTTGGGGGTTTGAAATCGAATTTTTTAGGTTGGAATATCAAAAATGTTCAGTTCGCGCTTCGCGCTCGCACTATTTAATCGTTGAAATATGTATCGTCTTAATGGCTAATTCAAAACTTCCTTAACAGGTCCCTTTTCGACCAGGCCAGAACGCACATTAAAAAATTCTGCTCGCGCTTCGCGCTCGTAGTAATTATCTAGTTACATACGCATCTTGTTCAGGTTCACAAACATTGCCCAGAATGTTCAATTTTCAGGTCAAAATACATGAAATTTAATTATTTTTTTTATCTCGCATAGGGCTTATGAGATTATTGCACATTAATGTTGTTTATAAAGTAAAGCTAGGAAATGACTGCTAGGACATGGGCGTTTTGCCCCCCCCCAAAAAAAAAAAAAAAAAATCACGACCAAGAAAAAAAAAGAGAGAAAAGGAAAGGGATAATGGTGAAATATAATGTTATTTTCCAAATATTATGTCAAATATATCGCGCTTCGCGTTATCATTATTTATTTAGGCCTTGTGAGATACCTCAATGTGTTTTAAAAAATAAAATTTCGGAATTTCTTTAACTTCTACCACACCCTCCCCCATTTTATTTTTTATTTTTTATCTTGGTGCCCTCTACAAAAGTTCAACAAGCCCCCCTCCGTGCAACCCTGCTGAATAAATCACAGATTCGGCACTGATGAGGAGATTGAGTCGATTGCTTCGAGATTGCATTATTCCCAAGAGGTTATCATTGATATTATTGAAGGCTATTCTCAACAACTAGTAAAGAAACTACAGCTCCCGTTCACACAATATTCTAGTAGGGCCAACTCTGGTGAGAAGTTAAACCAAATTTAGACCCCCAAAAATCGCTCGCGCTTCGCGCTCCCATTGATATTACATTATATATTCATGGATTTTTTTTCCAAGAACACATTAAAAAAGTGGTCTTTAATTGCCTTTTTTAAAAATGTGATGATGTAATAAGATAATTCAAAATACATTTAAGGCATTTAAGTTACATTTAAGTTAGCCTGGCCGGGAGGGAGGGGGCGCCATTTTTCGAAAAGTACACATGGGCGCCAAAAATCAGGTCAAATTTGGGCCCCCCTCCCCACGAAATCTTGGATCCGCGCCTGGTAAAATTAGTAGTAGAAGTAGTAGTAGTTGTAGTAGTAGTAGTAGTAGTAGTAGTAGTAGTAACAGTAGTAGCTGTAGAAGAAGAGAACAGCTGTATTTTTTATGACAATCTCTTACCTAATACTGAATATCCTAGTATACAATTATGTGTATCCCATTCGACATCCCTTGTTGTATTGGCTTTCACACGATGTAGATTCTCAATATCCCCTATAAAGGAAACAACAACGTAATTACTCACCAATAATAATGATACTACTACTAATACTAATACAACTAATAATAATAATAACAACAACAATGATAATAATAATAATAATAATAAGAAAAAAAATCCATACTTTATTGTTCAAAACAGAAATAATCAGAAACAGAAATCCTCCAAAAATTAAATTTTGGCCCAATTCATCGTAGGCCCGGCAGCCACTGTGCAACGCCAGAATAAAATAGAATAATGAAAATGATAACGATAAATGATATGCCACATTAATATAGTGCTTAATACAGTGCGTCTAAGCACTGCATAAGCACTCTTGACGCAAACTAATTGAATTGATATAATCATGAGTCAGCTTAGAGCAACTGATAATTGTAGTGTCATATATCATTTTCTGGTCAGTGATGACCGTATTCTAGTTTTAATTTGACCAAACTGACTCTAGTCATATCGAATAAAGAACTTTGTGAAGACTTGGAAAATATATCAGCTATAGAATGAATCGAACATTTTATGATCTGTTTGCAATCCAACTCTCTGAAAAATTTCTCGAATCAGTGAAATTGAGGTTATTTATGTAGTAATTTGAGGAGTAAAACTTTGGTGCACACTTACAAAATAGAAGGTCGTAGTTGCCCGAAACGCTTTGGAGAAAGGCGCCATCTTCCGACCAATCGAGGTGAGTGATAAAACTACCATGACCCTGAAACCAACGATCATAATACACAAATCAAGGCAAGTCGTTAAAGGACAAGTCCACCCCAACAAAAAGTTGATTTGAAAAAAAGGAGAAAAATTCAACAAGCAAAACACTGAAAATTTCATCAAAATCGGATGTAAAATAAGAAAGTTATGACATTTTAAAGTTTCCCTTATTTTCACAAAACAGTTATATGCACATCCTGGTCGGTATGCAAATTGGCAGACTGATGACGTCACCCACTCACTATTTCTTTTGTATTTTATTATATGAAATATGAAATATTCTAATTTTCTCTTCCTTGTCAAGTGAAACAAAGTTTCATTTCTCCCTGAACATGTGGAATTACCATTGTTTTAACAGTTTATGGTTAAGTTAAGTTGGTCCTTGTCAAATCTGTAAAAATTGAAATATTGTATTATTCAAAAAAAAAAAAAAAAAAAAATAGTGAGTGATGGACATCATCGACTCTCTCATTTGCATATCACTGAGTTGTGCATTTAACTGTTTTGTGAAAAATAAGCGAAACTTAAAAATGTCATATCTTTCTTATTTTACATCCGATTTCGATGAACTTTGCAGCGTTATGTTTGTTTGATTTTTCTCTATCGATTCAAATCAACAATTTTCTGGGGTGGACTTGACCTTTAACTACGGCCATCGTAATAAAGGTAAATGGGTCACATTGGGGACACACCATGCACTATATTCACATCAGGATTAGATCAATATAGGAATATAATTATGCAGTCATGTACGACATCGAACGAAATATATCGAAAAAACAGGTTTACTCCACGCACTGTAATTAGTAAAATTTTGACAGTTTCACTGTGATACATTTCCCATTGCATGACAGTAAATCGCATCACAATAAGCAGGGGACAAGGTGCAGTTTGCACAAATTCACTGCATCAAGATCGCCGAGGACAGCTTTCAATTTCCTCTTCTGGTGACGATCTTCAATTCGTTTAAAGTTAAAGGAAAATTGTTGCCTCCATACGATATTTTTCAGCTTCGCCTCATCTTAATATCCCTATTTTGATTAGTCACCAATAGCTTTAATAGAGAGATAGGAGGAAGGGCGCAGTTAGTTTTGGAAATTATGGCGACCATTATTATAATTTTTTTTGGGGGGGGTGAAGCTTGCCAGAATATTTTCTGACTGTTCGTTCTGAAAATGGTAGTGAGAATACACCTCTTTTTATTCTTGGTTGTAAGAAGATTTAACTATCCCCTCACCAAAAATACCCCAGGTACATCACTTCTACTCACCTCTAAGACACCTAGTTTCCTGTAGACATGGCCGTCATCCATAACAGAGAAGATATAAATACAATGATCATGTGATCCCAGAGCAAGAAACGTACCATCTACGATAAAAAAGACATCAATAAAATATTACTCAGATATCAGCTCTTTAAAGGTAGGCGGACATTGCGAAACACTTTGCGCGAGGTTTAGAAGTAATGGGAGCCAATGTACGTAGTTTTGTCTACTGAAGAGCGTTTCAATAAGATGTGACCGTTATGCTGTCAAATCTGATTGATTTTCTTCAATTTTGAATGGCTGAGAAGCACAAGTGTTTCACTGCTACCATAGTTACTATCAGATAAAATAGACTTTGTAAGATAAATAGTTTAACATCAGATAACGCTTACCAATAATCATCGTCTTTAAAAATGAAAACCATCATCATCAATTTTAAAATCCTTCTCCTCTTCATGATCAATACCATTAAACCCTCGTCACCATCGCTTCTAATACCAGCACCACTGTCATCTTTAAGATCGTCGTTATCATAATCATTTTCATCATCATCGTAATCATCATCATCATCATCATAACTACTACCATAATTCCTATCACCATGACAACCATCACCATCATCATGATCGTCATCATCATCATCATCATTATCATCAATACCACCATCACCTCCACCGCCATCATCATCACCACGACCATCACCACTACCACTACTAGTTTACCTGAGGAATACTGGATAACATCTATCTGTTCTTTGCCAAGCTGAACGGAAGTGACGTGCATCCCATCTTCTGAGCTATGTACTATGAATCGACCACCAGTCGTACCCACAGCTAACACATTTCCAGATGGTTGGCTAAACGCACAACACACGCAACATTTCTGAAAGATAAATTTACAATGAAACAACCACGAATAATTAAATAGTATGTTTTCACATTTTACATACATGTACATTAAATACCATCTAAGGCCAATTAAATAAATAGTAGCAGTCATACTCAGCTCTTAAAGTAAACTTAGCTTGATTTTTAACTCGGGGGGGGGGGGGCAGTAAAATATACTGCTGTACACACGCGTGACCCCAAGAAACACGTTTAAAGTGGTGTTTTTTTTTCAGTTTTGGACGCGGGCCGTGCGTGCACTCGTTAAGGGTATCAAAAACACCGATTTTTTTTAAAGGTAGTTTTGAAAGACTGGTCAATGGTCAATCGCAGGGTCAAACGTATTCACGGTGTTTTTTCCAAAGCTTTTTTTAAAACTAGCCAAACGTGTTTAGGGTATGTTGTTTTTTCCCCCAAGCTTTTTTCCCCGGGGTCATATTCTGGCGACAACTTGTTTAGGGGTCAAAATGTGTAAATAAAGCCCGCGAAAAAATTGTTTAGGGGTCAAAATGTGTAAATAAAGCCCGCGAAAAAATTGTTTAGGGGGTTATTTTGCGCACAGAGAAAAACTCGTTTAGGAGGTGTTTGGAAAAAATTGGTCACGCGTGTGTACAGCAACACATTTGACTGCCCCCCCCACCGGGATATTTAATCGTTGCAAGTAAAGACAACTATTTGCATTAAGGAAATAGGGGGTGGGGGGGGGGGGGTCATGAAGCAAATGGTAATTTTTCACTGACAAATAATATAAACAATCTTTGTCAGTGAAAATCACTGCAAAGACCCTTAATGAAATGCTTTCCTGGATTAAACCGAAATACGAACAAGCGACATTTTCTCTTTATAGAATTATATGCCTAAATCGTGTAAATCAATGAACAAAATTTGTGCATTAATCGACAGGCACAAAACATAAATATCCTGAACTCTTCGTAGTTCTCTTGACTTTTTGGTTATATAAGCTATGTGTCTGTTTTAATTAGTTACACTACGATTCTATTTCATCTTAGGATGTGCATTTATTTAACTCATTTTGCTTTATTTCGACTTGTTATATTCTCTTAATTATTTCTTGTTTGTTTGTTTTTGTATACCTCAACATGAACTTTCCATGACAGACGATGGACGTCAGCGCGCCAACTGATCACGTGTTGATCATAACCAGCTGTAGCAAATACCGGTTTAGTAGGGTGCGCCGCCAACGACCAAAGCTCTTCACTGTGTCCCTTTAAACAAACGAAATATAGATTAAATTGAATTAAATATATTACCGATTCTCACTGTCAAATACATTTGAATGAAACATTACATTGAAAACTGTTTACCGGAGCTAACATAATTGTAACATATACTATAAATCGAGGTTAGCCCAACAAAATATATTTTAAACAACATTATCATATTTTAAAGAATATTCTAAAATAAAAAGATGACAAAATCATCAATGTCTTCATGATCGGGTGTATGGATTTGAGTACAGATCATCGCACACTAGGCCTATATGATTAAATATATTGAACTGAAATTGAACACAATATCAAAACCAAAAAAAGTTATTCTGTCCCAATAGACGAATTCATGCCGGATAAATGATACATTATATTCAGATTTCATTCATCAAAACATAAAATAAACTATATTCTATTTATTAAGAAAAAAATATGTAATGTTCATGACTATGATGGCTCTGTAAATACCCATACCTGTAACACATATTTGAATTTCGTCTGAAGTGACCCCTCCATGATATGGTTCCGGGTCGTTCCTATGGCAATTAGACCATCCGGACTTCCGGGGTTCAGTGGAGTGATGGTCCTGATGCCACCAGCGTTCTCGGGAAACTGGAATGAAGGGAAGAAGAGAAACTGTGATTAGATATTTGTGTGACAGAAAAGTAACAATTAATTTTTTTTTTAGGCCTATCCAGTTAATCTACCAGTGCATGGTCCCCAAAAAACATAAAGTTACTATATTACCCCCTTCTAATCTGAGCACCTACAGGTAGGAGATACAAGATCTCAGATCCCAATGTTTTTTATATATAAGTCTTTGGTTTAAATCAGCAGAGATCTGAACCCATGACCTCCCATTCATGGTTGGCACTCAAACACTGTACCAACATACTCAATGTGAACCAATGAGTAGCAAATATTCTTATAATGTATAATATCTGCTTATGACAGACCAGAAAAATAAAAAATTGCACCTGCCCGTGGAAGATGGTCCCAGTAAGATATTGCTGATGAGGTGCCAATTGCCCCGATTTTTTCTTAGGGTGTACTATCTGATGTTATCCATTTTTGCTGTATGGTATGAACCAATCATTGAATTTGACTCTATCAGCCCCGTAACCAGTCATTTCAATTAGGGGATTCGGGATATGAACGTGGGCTTTAAAATAAATAAATAAAAAAATAAAAAAATAAAAAAAGGTCTTTGATCAAAGATGTTTAGAATTATGTTTTAGAAAAAAACAAGCAAACAAACAATAAAAAGTTCATCAGCAAAACTTTTAGCTCGATTGCCCCACAACAATTCTTTCCCTCTCCTATTTTGTCCCTACTTTTGACCCCCCCCCCGAACCCTCCTAGCTACGGGCTTGCTCATCATCCATCCTCCCATTTCATTATATATACTTACAAGTCTTTCAACTTTTGATGAGGTATAGCCGCTATGAGAGTCCCAAGCCAGCAATCTCCTGTCCAACCCGCCACCTGACAGCAAGGTACCATCTTCTAGCATACATAGGGCGAATACACTACGCTCATGGGCATGCTGGACCATGTAGCGTAGCTTAAACGTGAAGTCGGTGTCTGTGTTGGAACATCAAAGAAATAAAAAATGGGTTAAAAAATCTATATCTAAGTTAGATAAACCACTTTGAATTTTTAGTATGATAAGTATTACCATGATAGCATATCATCTCAGTTTAAGTTCAGGTTAAGACATTCTCTTAATCTAAGGGTTCTTTTACCTCAATCCCCTAAAATATCAAAACATTTTGAATTAAGTCGATTCTATGATACACGATTTGTAATAATTATGAAACATAAAATAGTTATTTTACATTTTCACGCTGGTAAAAACAGTTTTAATGGTACCTTTTGATATACAGTTCTGATCAATACTGTTGGAGGTGATTTTGGTTGACTAATTTGTTTTGAGCCAATCAGATTCCAGAAGTTTAGTAGCTTATAACCAAAGCTCAGTGATGATTTTGCTTCATAGAATACTTCCCTGGTTATATCTGATGGTTTACTTACCCTTCTCCCAGACTGTAATGCATCCACTAGAGTCTCCTGTTAGTACGTCACCGGTGTGCGAAAACTCGATACAGGTTACATACGATGGCTTTTCTCCCTGCATAGAAATTGAAATGATTTCATTATTACTAACAACATCGTCCTGCATCTTCTCATACCATGTCAGAATTCTCGTCATCACATTGCCACTAACACCACCACCACCACCGGCCATCACCACCACCATTACCATCTAAACCATCCCAATCACAAATCTCATTACCACCATCATCACCATTATCATCATCATTATCATCATCAGCATCGTAATCATCACCAGCACCGCCACCTTAATAACCATAATTTTCTTCATCATCATCGTCCTCCTCCTCATCCTTGCCATCGTCCTACTCCTCATTATCGTCATCATCACTTCAAATTATCATCACAATCACCAATATTCTTCGCTCTCATTGTCCTCTTCCTATTTGTCTTTTATTTCTTTTCTATCCCCTCCCCATCCTTATCTTTCTGATTGGTCTCATTGTACCTCTATTTTCTCTCTCCTCCTCGTTTTCATGTCTCCTCTTCCCTTCTTCATTTTACTTTTGTTTATTTTGTATTTCTTCCTCCCCTCCTCTTCCTGATCAGTCGCTCCCGCCAATTCTTCGTCATTATCTCTCTCCTCCATCACTTCTCCTCCCCTCCCACTTCCTCTCCTTCTCTTTCTCTTCCTCATCTTTTTCATATTCATCCTCTTCTTTTCTTTTTGTTTCTCATCTTAATATGTCTCCTCCTTTTTCTATCTCCTCTTCATATCTCTCTCCTTCTCCTCCTCGTCCTCATCTGTCTTTTTCTCCTCTTCTCCTTCTCCATTCCCCTTCTCCTCTCATCTTCTCCGTCTTCCTCTTCTCTTTACTTACATCCCATGTCCCACTCCTTTTATCCCTGACCAGTCGGTTGTCAGTCAGGGTCCAGAAATAAAGATGTTGTCTTCCAGCCGTTACGACCGTGGTGTCATCAAAAGGATGAAAAGCGCCACATACGACAGCGTCCGTACTAGCCTGAAAGAAAAGAAAGAAGTCGAAATTAAGGGTTTAAATGTGATCGAAGAATAATGTGATTGCAATACATTCGAATAACTTCTTATCTATTTAAAATCCATTAATATATTTGAATAGAGACGCTATGATACCAATAGGCCTATTTTATCTACCTAAATCAGTTATTTTCAGATCGATTACAAGTGCATTCAAAGGAACATAGACCAAAGAATCCTTATTTCGTTTGAAGATACATTTTAATTTGAAATATTTCATAACATACCTGGTTTGACGCGGCATCGTATAACGTGTAATCCTGCCAAAATAATTCAAAAAATGAAGAAACGTGTAAGGCAATTGGAGATAGGGGTTGACGAATATACAATGACATAGAGAGGTACATGACTATTACTCAAGAATGCACACAACTTTCACAGTCCTAGAACATAGAAAACATTTATCTCGTAGGAAACATTAAATAGTTGAGATGTCAAAATAAATAAAATTCTAGCATCAAGTTTAGCATTAAGTACGGTCAATAAAAGTGACCTGTATAGATGTAGGAATTTTCATCTACTGGTGCCCTGTCATTTTGAAATGATGAACAAGTTATTGCAGCGGATTGTCTTTTGGAGATAAAGCTAATCATTAAAATTTAAGCTACACGAAAAAAATATACATCTAAGTAACAGAATTTATATCGAGGATGCTTTACCCTTTCAACAAGTTTTCCTTTAAACAGATGGTAAGTTCGTAACCGGATGCACAGTAGAAAAAAGTGTCAATTGGAAGACGTTTACTATTAATATTCTTTTGATTTATATTAACCCCAAAACTATTAATGATTTTATATTTCTTCATGCTTTGTATATTTGTATAATGCTATTTTGATATTTCTTATTAAGTATTACTGTACTTAATGTTTCATACTGTTTGTTTTTATATGTAAAAGTTCTGTACAATTCAGCTCTTGCTGCGAACAGTCTTGAAAAAAATACCATTATTATTATATTATTTCGAAAAGTCTTAAGAACATACCCCAAATCAGATCAGGGATGAATTTGAAAATGAAAAAATCAAGGCAATTTCAAAATAAATTTAAAGAAACATACACGGTCATGCAATATGTAAACGAGTAAAATGAGTAAAATAAAGTAGAACAACTGCTAATTTACGTAATGATTCCGTTGTTTTTATTTTGTTTTGTTTTGTTTGCGGACTTACACTTGATTTAGTGTAGATACGATCCTCCTGCCATTGCCACACACTAATCACGTGATCAGAACCCTGTTCAACCGCCATGAGCCACTCTCCATTGTTCTGAAAGAATCAAAGGAAATAATACGAGTGATAATACTAATCATTAATAAAAAGAAACAACATTTTACAGATAGTAAGTCGCCCTAATTTTTAATTTGCTGATAATCTACGTTCTCGTCTAGATACGATTTCTAGGGAGGGTCACTGTGGGGCGCGTGCCCCGCAATTAATTGGCCCAAAGTTATAACTACCCTACGGTGATTTTGCCTCTCTAACCCCCTTAAAGGTAAATTTGAGGGAAGTTTTTCCAATTTGCTTCTTGCAGTCTTTTTAGCGGCATAGACACTTTTGGGTCACAGACATTACGCCAAACTCTGACAAACTTGTGTACTGACTATTCGTGTATATATACATTTTTTCAGATTTGTAGTTTTGCTGACGGGACATTTCGATTTTGTTAAAATATTCTAAAAGTGAGATGATCGGATTTACACAAACAGGATAGACAGTTAATAATCAATTACTGCTAGAGATGATGATTGTTTTATACCTCGTTTGAGAAGCTGAGACAGGCGATGCCTTCCGCGAAGAAATCCAGGCCCAGGATGGCGTGTGTACAGAGCGATTGCACCTCCCATACTCTAATATGTGCCTGTTATGAATAGAAGTGATCAATTATACGATAATATACAATGATCAGGTGATGGTTATTTTCTTATATGACCTAAGGAATCTGTCGCAAGTCACCTGGAATGTGTGTGTCATGAGGCTTGCTAACGAGGCTCTTGCTTTACGCCATTCATAATGACAAAATCGAACTTCGGATACCATGTTGAATTTCTGGTCAAAATTATTAATATAAATAACGGCCAATGCCATAAAATATACACGTCCGATCTTCCTCGATGTTTTGTGGGGTTTTCTTTAATGATTTTTATAGCTTATATGAAAGATCGCAATGTTCTCAAATTTATCAGTTTAGTAAAGTAAGAATGAAGGAAATGAATTTCGTACGTACAAAAGTGGTTGATTGTTAATGGAATTGCCCATTATGTCTGGCTATTTCTGCACAAACCCAGTACAAGTGTTGGATTTCTGCACTAAACTATAGATCGAATGACGAGCGAATGCGAACAGATGAATTATAGTCAGCTGAATTTCTGGTTAAAATGAATGCTTGAAAGTTTAGTACATTTCTGCATAAAGCCAGTACCGGAATAAATTGTAAATTGGTGATATTGGATTTTTTGTGATACCACGATATGATATTTTGAATAGACTGCTGAATTACTGCACAAAACTAACGCTTGAAATATTGTGTATTTCTTTTAAAAAAAAACCCAATAACTAGAGCTTTGATTAAGCGTTGACTTTCTCCACTAAACTAGGTATATATCTCGAATACCGAGTGCCACACATCAAATAGCCGGCTGAATTTCTTAAAGAAATTCATGCTTGAAATCCCTGTTTAATTCTGCACAAAATTAAAGCTCGATTAAGCTGTGAATTGGTGATAAGAACGATTTTATCTACAAATTAATCTACATGTATAGAGTGATTCGTGGAAGCTAATCACTATTATTGATATTAAAGGAAATAATTTTCGTTTATACTAACTAACACTCAATACATGTTTATAATAGATGTGTAACAGATATTGACTGCTAGACTGTGTTAGACAGTATTCCCTGGACCACCATATTGGGCTATTAATTTGAAAATATAACCCTTTGGATAAATAAAAACTCTGGCGGTGTATCATACCCCTAACAGTCAATATCTGTATAATATCACACACGTAACTATACAGTGAATTAGTATATTACATCAGTTTTCAGATAAAGAGATAGAAAAGTGATATCGAGACTTATATATGGATTCGTAGAAAATTTCAAACTCATTTAAGTGACATCTAAAAGAGCAAACAAGTTTGTTTTCGTATTTGTTCAGAGTTGTGCATATAGACAACTAAACTGATGTCACAAAACAGTTACTGTAAAATGCATAATATGGTGCAAGTGCAGGATGTTTAGATAAGGAGTCTATATGATTTTTTAGAGGGTGCGACATTTTGTGCAATTTATTTGTTACTATGGTTACTTACGCAATGACACGCAGCGACGTCTGACGGCTTTATAAGAAGTAAATATCAACCGCATAATTAGTGGTCTTACTTATCAACTTTACAAACAAAATCAATATTCACTGAGGTCGACAAAACACAATTAGTATGAACGAAAACGGGGCAAATATTACGAATTATAAAATGGTAATTTGGATCTGAATCATATGACTGGCTGAAATCTATCACATGACTTGTCACTTATTTACCTAACATGACAATTTGCCAATGAATGATACCAAATACTGGTTCTATTGAATCGTGGTCATGGTTTTGAGAGGTTTTTTCTCCATGAAATGACAAGGATCCACACACAACATACTGTTAATAATTTTGTAAAATAGGAACCCCGTCTAACCATTATCTATACGAATCTAACCAAATGGAAAGAACACAATTTCACACAATGTGTTCATATTGTGTTCATCGTGTGCTCATAGTGTGTTCACAGTGTGTTCTAAGTGTGGTCACAGTGTGTTCACAGACTGTTCACAGTGCGTTCCGTCCATGGTGTGTTCACAGACTGTTCACGGTGTGTTCTCAGTGTGTTCACAGTGAGTTAACTGTGTGTTCACAGTGAGTTTACAGTGTGTTAACAGCGAGTTTACAATGTGTTCACAGTGTGTTCACAGTGTGGTCACAGTGTGTTCACATTTTGCTCACACACTGGAATATGTGAAGATGTGATTCACTCTGTTAAAATGCCAAAATTCAACAGTGCAAATGTGATTTCATACTTTGAAAACCTCACCAGTAAGAGAGTACAAAGTTTGATGGGAGAGATGAATATGTGATTCACGCTTAAAATACTCACATTGCACAGTGCAAAAAAACTAATTTTACATTGTTGGCACCGAGACAGTATGAGTGAGTGTTCAAAGTGTGTTAACATATATATATAAATGTGATTCACACTATTAAAATACTAAAATCTAACAAAGGTGATTGTGTTTTACACTGTGAACACACTGTGTGCACACTGTTTACACACTTTTAACACACTTTGAGCACACTGATCACACTCGGACCACACTGTGGGACATTACGAACTCACTATGGACACACTCTGACCACACTGTGTGCACACTGTGGGACACACTGCGAACACACTCTGAACACACTGTGAACTCACTGGGAACACACTGTGAACACACTATGTGACACACTATGAACTCACTGTGAACTGTGATCACACTGTGTGACACACTATGAACACACTGTGATCAAACTTTGAACACCCTGTGACATCACATGAACATTCTGTGAACACACTGTGAACATAATGCTACCACACTGTCGGATTCTGTGTTCTTTCCTGCATAGATGAAGCATTTAATACTTAAACAGACATTTAATGTTAACAACTTCCATACAATGCTACCAGTCCTTGCAGGAAGGGGTTGCATTTGAACGCAACCTTTAGCAATCTCGCACATATCCCAAGTATGAGCTTCTAATTTGTTGAAAATCTGGTTGCGTTTAATTTTTAGAGTTGCCTCTGACTTAACCCTTTCTGACAAGGACATTGTATCTGAGTGAGCCTGTAGATCGATTTTTCATTTTTTATCGATTTACATAATGCACGATGAGACAAGGAGAAATGAACGTTGTATGGTATAAATAGAAAGACCTTGAAAATGATAAGCCTTTTATTCATTTGAGATTGGTTGATAACAAAGGGCCCTGATAAATTGTCAGGGTATGATATATGTGAAATAATTGTGTTTATTGTTATGTCGAGTGGAAATAAACATTATGAATATGTCTGTGGAAGAGAAGAGAGATATGAATTACGACCAGACCGATGGAGTTAGGGCTAGTGAGGAAGATATAAATATAAATCTACTATTATGCCTGTTTATGAAAGGGCAAAAAGGAGAGGGGATGGGGAAATATGAATATAAAAGGAGGTGGATGGTGAGAAAATAAAAGACAGTTTGGAAAAGAGCTAGAGAGAGGAAGAGGAAGAGAGAGGGCAAGAGAGAGTAACAAATATGGGGAATATAATTATAAACATGGATTCAATCATGTCAACTGATAACGTATCAACGTCTTCAAACAAAAAAGTCGATAAAAATGGACATAAAAAATCAATTCTGATCATTCCCAGTCTTTTTTTTTTGCAAATCAGGCTCTTTTATCAATCAGGCCCATTTATGTTCCTTAATTCATAGGGCAACCCTCTGAAAATAAACTGAAATAGATAAATAGAAAAAGAGAGGGAGAGATACAGATAGAAAAAGAAAGAGAGAGGGTGAGACGGGGAGGGGAAGGACGAGGTTGGCAATGAACTGGGATGAGGTAATAGAAATATGGAAACATCAATGTCCATAAATGTTTTAATTGATATACATTCTTACCGTCGAATCGGGCAGTTGTCCCGCCATTTGCCCCGTTGCTACATACGCACCAGATGGATGGACGGCGATACTGTAGTGAAAACAAGTCAACAACATCAATGTATCATAACGTATATTGAAGAAAATATTGTTGCCCGAATGACATACTTGGCCACTTAATGAACAAAATGCAAACAGCTTTCGTCATAGCGTCCCAGGCACAGGTGACGCCAAACAAATGATAATAATTAATAATAAAGGTTCTTCGTATCAGTTTGATTGTAAGATAACTGTTCAAACCATGCTTCACTACATTTGTTACCAATGACAAATATATTAAATATAATGATAAATTTATACTTAGCCAATGAAAAATCAGCATTTCGAACGCTTAAATTGAATGTTAGTTTGAATGTTAGTTTCCATCGATATAATGTTTGATGAAACCAGGTACTATATGATATCGTAATTTACACATATTCATGTCTACTGATTGATGAGTACGTTCACATCTTCATTAGATATCTTTGAGCAACATGTAGGCGAGGATTTCGGAGTGAGAAGGGGGTTGAATACAGAAACCGACTTTCTACATCCTTCCCCTATAAAATTCTTGATCAGTCGCTGATTGTGTGGCCCATTATCAAGAATTTAAAGGGGCACTTGTCTGGATCATAGAATGACAATGTCACTACATGTCTATACTCGAATTACGTCAACCTAATTCCCTATAAAATGATTGAAGAATTTGACATAAGTTCTTACCTTTGGATGTCTTCATTGTGGCCAAGATAGTGTCTTTGTTCACCTAAATCCCTATCGTACAAGATGGCGATTGCACCGACTGTGTAGAGGAGCTCACCGGACGAGAGGACGAAGAGGTTGTTGCGCATGTCAAATCCCCGGTAGCCATAGCTGTGTTGGTCATGTTGGTCAAGGATCAGAAACCAAGCTGCTCAGAGAGATTACCAAAACATAACGGATCGGAAGGCAAAATGGGTATGAATTCAAATAAAATTGGTCTGAACATGCTCATTCCTAAGTTTTATTGTGAGTGAGCATAATATGTGCAGGTAAACTTTCTTCTGAATTTATACCGAACTAATGTAAATCAGAATATTTGCGACGTTTTTAAAATCTGTGCTGTTTCAACTTTTCAGAAATCTATGCAAATTTACTCGACAACATCATATATCTCCGGTCTAATGTAAGTACGTATGCATTGATATTTTCCCAGCACTTGCTGACAGGTGCACGATTCAATGTCCATTTCAAATAATGCTCATGGCGATGATTAAAATACTTATCGTGGTATATAGTCAAAAAAGCTACCAACACCAAAACATTTTATTTATCAGGCACATTTACAAATCACCAGATTGAAACCGTTTTTTCTTACTCTACCTAAACATAATAAGAAATGGAATATTGCATGTGATAACTTCGAGACGTTATGATTATTCTAAGTGTTAATTGGTAGCGGCAATCAATATCTGAAGAGGGAAAAATTCTATATTAAAAAAAAAAGGATACACCCACTCTAGCTTGAGTTTCTTTTTGGGTGCGGAGTCGGGCTGTTTCTTCGGCTCTTCAGAAGGCGGCAAGAATTCCCGGAGTTGGCCGTGTACCTCCACGCTAACCGGACCCGGTAAGAATTTCTTGGGATGTTGCTGCTGCTGTTTGGCGACTTTCTTCTCCTTTCGTCTTGCTCCTGGTGGCTTATTGTTCTTTGTGGGTCCTTGGAGATCGTCCTCAGATTGGCTGTGATCAGGGGAATTCTCAAGCTGGGAAGTTAAGAACAGAACGATAACAAATGTAATCTTCACAGGACATTAGCCCATCAAAACAAAAGGGAAATTGATATCAACTTGAATGTGCTCTCTTGCCAGAATAAAAGATCAATGAAGAGAGGCAGTAAAAAATATCAAACAAAGTTATTAAACAAGTTTCTTGCATTATTGGGGAAACTGTTTTATCCATTTTATCATGAACATGCTGATGATTTTGATGGTCGCTCAGTGGTAGAGCGTCCGCCTAATGAACGGGAGATCGTTGGTTCGATCCTCGGCCGAGTCATACCAAAGACTTATAAAAGTGGGACCTTCTGCCTTCTTGCTAGGCGCTCAGCATTTAGACTGGAGAAGGGTAGTAATAACATATTATGTTATGCAGGGCCAGCTGGTAGAGCAGTTTCTTAACTGAAGTGGCTACCCTGGGTAAATAAAACGTTATTATTATTATTATTATTCATTATTTTAATGGACAACCGATTCATTGATTAGCCAATGGGGGGGGGGCAAAACTGTACCTGTAGCCGTTTATCAAGGAGCCTCTGTTTGCTCTCCCGGAGGTTGTACGGCATTCGACCCTCTATTATATGGACACCCCGGGCATTCTGCTTCCCAGTCTCCTCCTCAAAGTCCATCAATTCCACACTCTCATCCGTGGTGGCACTGTCCTGGCTGTTGCTGAGGAATGCCTTGCGGGGTTTCATCGGCGGCAGGGGAGGTTCCTTGGAACGGACGGGTATCAGGGATCTTGCAGGATAAGCTTGTAGATGAGGAAAAGAGGAAGAAATAACATGCTCACTGCTGAGTCTACAGTTTTCTGAAGTACGGGACTTGAAAGAAGTATTTGTATTTATTTAGACAAGTAAAACATACAAAGTAAAACATGTCAAGGGACACAAAAAAGGTTTGAAAAGAAAACCGTACAAGTATGTATTTTTAAAGTTTTGAATCATGCATTTTTGAAGTATGTGGCATGGATGATATCTGAAGGTCATGCCATTTGAGAATGTTTTGGATGCACTCATGGAGTACTAATTGTACTAATAATAACTTTGTATGATAGCAACTTTAGCTTGAGTGAGCCTCGTATACCCTTCTCCATTCTAATTTGAAGATCCCTCGGCAAGAAATCAGGAGGTTCACTTTTAATTAGCAGGTCTTTGTTATTACTTGGCCGATAATCAAACCCATTACCTTCATTAACGAGGCGGGTGCTCTGTTTCTGAGCAACCACGCCCGGTATGATCTTTTGGGACCCACATAATTATGCAAATTCCAACACAATGCGCATTGGTGCATTATATTACTTTTTATCAAAATGATCAACTCGTTAAGGACGCATGTGCATTATGGCTGCAAATTACAACGGATCATCTGACGAAGATATCCCAACCCATAAAAAATGACAAGAAGTGAGATATATGTTACAGTACTTCTGTTACACTCTATGTAAAACGTTTTTTTTTTAATGATGTACATCACACATCCCATGCGAGTTCATGAATTAAATGATATCCTCACCTGGTTGAACCGTTTCCTCCTCTTTCTTCCATCTTTTATTCTTGAACTTCTTCCAGTCGTTGTACATCATGGCATACCTTCCGACCTTGGCCAAAGCTGGAGCTCGTTGCGAAGGTTTTGGGCCGTCATCAATGATGTCGTCCATGACCACTTTGTCCCCTGAATTATTTATATCGTCTGCGTCGTCCCGTTGTCGTCCAAGATTCGACGTCCGTTTCAAGGATTCGTACCCACAGGCAATGAACATACTCTGGTCCTTGAAGTCGCGAAAGAGCTGAGTGAAACTGAGAACCTGAAGGAAAAATATGAAAAATAAAAGTTACCATAATGTAACAGAAAAATGGCTTGGTCGCCTGCACATTAATTTTCCATAAAAATATCTATATTCAAATATTTAAAAAATGCAAAGTTTTGGGCTCTTTATTCCCAAAGGATCCGTGCAAAAACACGAAAGTATTTTCAATTAAATAAAAGTCTGATATGTTAAAATGTGCGCATGCCGTAGCCAATAACTTGTATCATCATGAATAAAACACACATTTAATGGTAAATTTGAAAATCTCGCGGACAGTAAGAATGTAATCTTACCTCGTCTTCTGTTCTCCAAGTAAAGAGCTTCCTGACCGGTGGATTCAGCATCACAATGGCTTGACTCATATCCTTGAGGACATCATCAAAGGTCTGAGATGTCTTCGGGTTGATCAAGATCTTGGCTCTGCTGGCACGATGAGTATTGCTGACAATTTGTACCACCCTAGGTTTGGCCCACTGTGCAACATGCGGGTCTATCGAAGGGTTCTTGACCAATGCATTCACAGAATGCCGCCGGGCAAACTTCCCGAAACGACTGGTAGGAAATTCTTCTACCAGGACATTATTGCTAGTGTCCGAGTCATTGTTAATCAGGTTCACGTCCGATCCCCGAATACCCTTCGTTGGTTTTTCTGTTGACCAATAACTGTTAGTGTGATCGGACCGGCCGTATGGTGTCCGATCACTGAACTTTCCACTGGAACAGACGTAGGCGCGTCCGTCTACAAAATCCTCAATTGCTTGGACCTCAAGGCCACTGAGAGAGTAGATCTTGCGGACTCCGTAGGGCAGTGCTACTTTTCCTGTAAGGAAGTGCTTGAGGACATCCATTGTGGCATAGTTCCTGATGCTGACTGGAAGGGTAATACCCTTGAAATGTTTGTCGCCATTCCGGTAGAAAGTCACGACCTTCGTAGTGAACTTTCCTTGCTTCGGTTGCTGTTGCTTTGGAGCCGGAAGTGGGTTACGACGTGTCTGAGGTGGGGTTGTCTCAAACATGGCGTCACCCCTTGGCTGGTAGTCTTCCTCGACCTCCTCTCTTGGTGGTCGACGAATGGCAGGAGGTTGCTGATGGATCACGTCCGTTTCCTCCTCGTCCTCCCAATCGTCCTGATAACCGAGATCGTCGCTTTCCGGAGTGGCCTAAAAACAAGAAACCACAAAAATCGAATACATTCATAATTATATTTGAAATGAATATTCAATTCAATTTAATTAAAGATTTATTGAGTGTAGAACATTAAACATAGCCAACAGGATAAAATTAGCATGTTTTACAACATTTCTAGGATAGAGGAGGGGGATGTCTGCTGATATGCCGGAGAGACTCTTCAACCAACCACATTTCCAGTAAACAGTCATGATTGATATCATAAACTATGAACCGAATTATATGTTAACTTACCATAGATTGAAAAATAAGTGTACTTATAACATGACAATGATTTATAACTTAAATGATTTACGTTGATATAACAAAATTCTTATCACCAGTTCACTGATAAGAGTCACCATGAATCGTGAATATGCTCAGATGATTTTTGTTTCACGCTTCTGGCACATTCACACCAACAAACTCGACTCCAAACCGATCGATGGTATCATTGGTAATAACGTAATAGCTTTGATCGGTCTGGAGTCAGTATCGGCGGTATGGCTGTCGTATCTCGATGAGGAGATTGACAAATTGAACATTGGGAATCTATGTCCTTGGTGAACAGAGAAATTCAATCAACCATTCCAGTCCTCTTCGTGAAAATCAATAGTGCTTTGTCTGGGGGAGGATACGATGTTGCTAAGATGTTAATCTGCGGTTCACCACTGCAAAAACCCGGGTTTAAAATGCACAACTGGTGTACATAGATGACTTTCAATTTCACTGGCGCTTAGGGCACCATTTGGTAAACTTTATATAGTATGTCATATGTTCGGCTGTCATTCACCTAACAACCATTTGATTGGTGTTATAGTCAACTCGTGTGTTAACACTATTCGGTCTAATTGCTTTACTTTTTTTTATTCTTGCCCATCCCTAAAGAGAGTAGATTAATAATAATGATAATAATAATACATGGGATTTGTAATGCGCCAAATCCACTCGGCAGAGTGCCCAAGGCGCAGTGAAAGAAAGATAGAAAGAAAGAAAGACAGAGAAAAGTACAAATTATTGATAATAGAGTAAGGAACAATTAAGAGTAGGAAGCATTGAAAAGACGTCATTGATTAAACATCATCCAAACTCGAGAAAAAGATCCCTCTTCTTAAAAGTTTTCTCATCATGCAAATGAAATAAAAAAGAATTGTGTAAGTTTATGAAAGATAAATAATCTAATTCAAAATCCTCCATTTGTAAATAGAGAGATATTGGAGGAAAATATTAACTTTACAAACTGTTGGATTAGGACAATTGTGTGTGCGTGAGGGTGTGTGTGAGGAGGGGACAACATTTTGTGTCATGATAGTAAAAATTTGAAGTCCAAACCAAAAGAGAATGCTAGTATTTGCGATGTTCTTCTCAGGTCATGATGCAGATAATGCGCCATAATATGACTCAATAAATTTATTTTTAAATTTCCCCATGAAATCATCACTCTTTCGCAACATTTTGTACATCTTTTTTTTTTAATCCCGTATACCTTTCCTTATGGTTAAGCTATTGCAACTGTGTTTATACTTTGTCTAATTCTCTAGTGTTTATATTTTTGCATTGCCTAAGTTACAAATGTATTCATGATATCTGGTTAACTGCACATGGGTTTTCTCTTATATAAATTATATGCATTGAGTGACCTTTACCTTCACAAGCAACTGTATCTCATTAACTTTCATTCATATGTATTATACTGGATGATTTTCCCCCTTATATTGTCTTATAATGTCATAAATCATGGAAATAAATGTATATAATTGTAAGTTATGCCTATTTAATATTCGGTTAATATATAATACCATAAATACTGTAAAAAGAAAGCTAAAACTCTAAATCTAAACACGTTGAGCCTCGCACGAAAGTTTAAAAGTCACATCTTATCTTGTTTAATAAATAAAATAGACTCTACTTAGTACTAAGAAACTGCAAACTTTACAATTTGTGGATAAATCGGGTCATGATATAATTAGTCTTGTCCACTTCAAATCCAGACCAGCCCTTCTGGGAAGAACATGGTGTGACACAGTGTGGATACGATTTACAGTGTGTTAACAGTGTGTTCACAGTGGCCCGTATTCTGATAGCAGGTTTAACTTAAACTCAGGTTTATTGTTACATCAATCACTAACAGTAGAGATATCATACTTCAGCTCATTTGGCTCTCAAATCATTCATAATTGTCTAGGAAGTATATATAAATGATTGTCTTCAACATCGATGAATCAGGAAAGAGCACAGTAAACATAAGAAACATACAACTTAATAAAAATTTTGATACTTTTGGCTTGCCATACTTAAACCACAACTTTAAACCTGAGTTTAAGTTAAACATGCTATCAGAATACGGGCCAGTTTGTTTACAATATGTTCACGGTGTGTTTACTGTGTGTTCATAGTGTGTTTACTGTGTTTTCACAGTGTGTTTACTGAAGTCAGGTTTAACTTAGACCATGGTCTAACTCTGTGCTAAAGTTATGGGGAGCCAAAAGTTCAAAAATTCTGTTTATATTTTATATTTCTTATGTTTACTATTTGTTTCCTTTTGGCTCTACATAGTTAAACCACAACTTTAAACCAGGGTTTAATTTAAACTTGAGTTAGAATACTGGCCAGTGTGTTCACAGTGTGTTTACTGTGCGTTCACAGTGTGAACACGGTGTGGACACATTTTGTTCATATAGTCGACGATGGAAAAATGCCATTCACAGTATCATGCTCCTTAAATGCTCAGCTTTAACAGTGCGGAGATTATTTCACACCGTGGACTCTTCCACAGTGTAGGTGGTCGCAGTGTGTTCACTATGCAAAGATGTGTTTCACACTGTTAAAATGCTCAAATATGATGGAGTAAAAATGATTTCACATTGTGTACCACACTCTGAACAAACTGCTGAACACACTGTATTTTGGGACACTGTGTTCCTTCCAGTAGGGAACAATGATTTGAAACTAATAATCTGCTAAGCATGGATGACGTGCAATACTGATTTGTCGATATCAAAGAAAAAATAGGAATATCTTTCCCTACTAAATTTGTCTTTTGAGACACAATCCATTTTATGGTCATTTCCTACTACTCTATAACCTGATCACGTTTTATTGTAAAAATCATGTTTAAGAATTGTTAGATTTTACCTGCAAGCTCATGTCACTCCGTGGCGTAAATTGATTCCAAACATATTTTCCGCAAAGCTTCCAACATCAAGGTTTAAGAATTATTCATTGTAATCCAGAATATTTCGTGCAAACTTGTAGTCTCAAGTGAAATAATTTGACTTTCATTTAAAAATTCACTTGTTATTCAAGCAGCGATAGCGATATGTTTAATCTCAAATAACCCTATACCAGAGCTCACTCATATCGATCAGATCTGTATTCGAACTCGCATTGAGAATTGCAAAGCCTAGCATAGCATAAAAGCTACAGTTATCGATCAAGGTTTGTCTCGATATCGATCGATCTTCAAAAGGTTCGAATCGTCTGTCTGTTCTGAAGTCGTCTGTTTGAGAAAGGTATTGTTCTACCTGAGAAAAACACGAATTGTTTTGATGCCTTTGCGTCTTTGGAGAAGTAATCAAAGAGTGTGAAAAGAAGTCACATATCCAGGTAGTATGACTAACGCTTTCGTAGAGTTCGTGACACAAGATGCTTTTTATTTGATTCTATGTGTAGTTTATAGCAACCAAGAGAACAGTCAACCAGTTCCACCCTTCAGCTTCTGTTTCGTATCCTTGTCCCTTTCATTATTTCTTATCTGCCACATTTACCACATCCAGCCTCCCGCCTCGCCCTTTCTCTTTCACTTGCTATCTCTCCCATATCGTGGTCTTTTGATTTAGTCTCTCCCTGTTCATCCAGCCTATATGCAAATATGCTTCACATTTTATCTCCCCCTTTCTTCATTGAGACCTTAGATTTGAAATAATCTTTTCCAGCAATTGTGCGAATGATATTGTGGGAGTCAATGACATTAACTGTGTTTTTCACAGGTAAACGGCACTATATGTATTATTGCTGTTCATCATCACCATCATCATCATCATCATCATCATCATCATCATCATCATCATCATCATCACCACCTCCACCACCACCACCACCATCATCATCATCATCATCACCACCACCACCACCAACACCATCATCACCACCACCATTATCATCACCATCATTATCACCATCATCATCACCATCATCATCATCATCATCATCATCACCATCATCATCACCACCACCACCAACACCATCATCACCACCACCATTATCATCACCACCACCACCATCATCATTATCATCATCACCATCATCATCATCATCACCATCCATCACTCTTATTCTCTCCCTTTCTCGCCCTCACTCTTACTGTATAGATCTATTTTGCATCATTAAATATCCCACTCCCATCTCATCTTCAAACACACACTATTCCAATCATCGCTGCACACAGTAAACAAAAATCGTATCGAAAACGATTCCCATTCAATCAAATATATGAAATAAAACACTTGGTTGAATTGTCCGCCTTCTATCCGTTTCACTCGATTCGATTGTATTTCAGAGGATGCGTGCAATTCATTTGACCATTTCCAATTAAAATGATTCGTATGTATATCGCTATCCCATGATTTCATTTTCATAAAAGACTCCGATGAAATATATACAATATCCATCTGCCTGTGTGTGCATTCGTTGTGAGAAAGAATTATATATGAAGTTGCTATGCAACGGATTTTAGCGCAGCACCATTTCATAAATGTTTCATTACTTTTATGCGTTACATGGAGCTATTACTATGAGTTCACCTAAATGAGATGGGCGATGAATCCAGACATTTCCTTATTAATAATTTCTTAATTCATTGTTTACCAAGGTTTTTGAGCAATATCGTAATGACATACAAGTAGCGGATTCAGGATTCCTTATAGAGGAGGGGCCTCAAAAGGGTCGCTTTTTCTTCAAAACGTTAATGACAAGCAAAATAATGAGATATATATTCAAGGGATCAACCAATGTGACGATCAAATGACGAGCATTATATCTATTTTCTTTCGCTTCTGTCGTCTGTTCGTTCGTATGGGATCGTCTCTCCAATTTTCATGACGATGGTCTATTTTATTAAAGTTAAGGGTTGAACATCTAGGCAAAGTCGTTATATTAAAAAGGCTGCTTAGTATAAAAAAGGGGAAAAAGGAGATGTCGGATAATTTTTTTTTCTAAAAAAGGAAGAAAAGTGAAAGTTAAGATAGAATGAATAAGGGTACAAAAATGGGCTATGTTGTGTAAATCTATATTTCTCCTATAATTATATTGATTTTTTTCCGGTTGCCCCCTCCCCCTCTATCAAAATAGCCTACCTTGACGCCGTCAGAATACATCATGCAATCGCTATGTTATCATGAAAGCAGCATTTGGAAGATACATACCTACTACACACTGGTTAGGGAGTTAGTAGTTTACCCCCATTATATCCATAGTCAGATCGACAACATTTATTTTATTACCTCATTGCCCTTCCCGGGGCTTCTTTTCTGGACCCCGTCGGACCAATCTCTCATCCCCGCTCCTAAATCACATTTGCTATTGCTCTCAAGATGGCGCCATTTATTCGGTACCTCTCGACAGAGTAAAGGAATTTTGCACTAGTCAGTTGTCAATAGGTGAGATATAAATCGTCTCTACTCTCTTTATGTCCCCCTCTCTATTTTATTTTTACTTCTTCATCCTCCACCTTCTCTTTCAATTCTTATTTTTCTACTATATGTCTTATTTATTCCTCCTCTTTTCTTCTTCTTCCTCCGATTCTTTTCTTCTTCTTCTTCTTTTCCCACTTCTCCCTTTGTTATATTCTTACACTTCTACGTCTTTTTCTTTCTCCCCTTTTTCTTTTTTTTTGGTGACATTTTGCTGTGATGGGAAGATATATATTTATGGGAGAACGAAGAAACGTTTGGTGAAATTCAATCTCAAGTTCTTTCTATTATATATATCATCTAGCAAATACATTTCAAACCACATTTCCGACCAATGTAACTGACAACATAAATTTAATTTGTAACTTCTGAAGGTTTCCATGGCGAAGAAGAATAGTGTAATAATAATTTCATTTATCTATCAATTTACACTCTTGTATAAACGACACAATCTACAATCTAATCACATGAAAAAAACATAGAAACCCAAAGCCAAAAAAAAAACCCACACAAACAAACAAAGAGGTCTTAATAATTAAGCGAACAGTAAGCTAAATCTAAAGCAAATGGAAATTGTATTTGAAATACACGTACAGTATGCATATTACGCATAACTCTTACACTGAATTTAAATCACTAAAATGCAAATTGTATAGATTATTGGTTTTGGAAATGCAGTTGCTTTTCACACTCAATTCATATTGCATATCTTACTATCATTGAATCATCATTTACCGTATATAATAAATGAAAATTGAATGATCAATGTCAAAGTTTTCATGAATATGCGTGAATAATTTTGGATATATTTTTTGGAGTGTCTGTACATCTCAGATGTCGCCAGTGTATGTTTGGGGTCCAAGTCGACGTAAACGTTAAGAATCATTTATTATCCCCATTGATAATAGGGGTATTACATAGTTCCTACTTCCTAGGCCTCTTTTTTCAAAAACCCATCTTTCTGGTTTCGTCTTTTATTCTTTTTATTTTACCCCTTTTTTCCACTCCCGAATGAAGGTCATTTAAAAACCGAATTTTTTTTTAACAAGCAAGCAAAAAAAAAATTAAAAAAAATAACTCTATAAACTGGAGCCTCCACTTTATCTGGATGTAATTTTAGGATGGCTCCAAAATGTAGGTCATTACTTCTTTTTAACTTGGCAGCCCAGGGGGTGTTAAAGCCCCTACCCCCCCCCCCCCCCGTAGATCCGCCACGGACCGCCAACCTGTCCCTGCCTGTCAAAAGCAGTTTTCAACATTCAAATATAATATTCTAATACTGAAAATGTTTGAGAATGCAGTATATAGTGTATACGAGTTGCGTATAAGTATCGACAGATAAATGCTTTGAGAAATGGGATCGATAATTAGTTCCAGCCCTTTTTATTTTTCTATCTAACTCTTTTGTCGAGGACAGGTTTTTCCATTGATTTTATCCTCCTAGCCTCTATACAGTGCCCATGAATAAAAGAATATACCGAATAAAAGAGTACTATAAATAAAAGAGTGCTGAAACGAAGATACGACGTACTTGTGTTGAATATTCAAAACGGTAGACATGTTAAGAATCAGAAACATGATGTATTCGATTATTAAGTCCGCAAACATAATTGTGAGATATAGTAGACTTGTTAAGAGGTTGAACGCTGCATTTTTGAGTACAAATGTCCCATTTGGCACAAATGTTCCTTGAGTCAAAAGAAAAAGATTCATCCAAAGAGACACGCTGTCTCTATGCAAATAAGCAAGTAATTTGCATAAATTTGCATATTAGGTCGATATAGTGAAAACAAGTATTTCTGAATATATATTTAACCAGAACTGCCCTAAAATTGGAAACAAAGACTTAGGATAAGAAAGGGAAGAAAATTGTCATAAAATAATTGGGATATCCTTGTTTATTATTACCTAATTTACATAAATTATGCAAATTATAATTAAAACAGAGTAATTTTTCATGAATCCTGAATTGTTTTAAAAAACAGCAACTAATACACAATGTCAACATTCTACATGAAAGAGAATATATTAGCGAAAACATCGATATGCTTCATGACAGTATTAGTGTCTTAATTTGCTTAGAAAGAGGGCAAATATGTCAAAATGTATGACGTGATATTGCGCTAAAACGAGACCAAAACAACCTCTATGTCACAGTCACACTCACGAATCGGACAATAAAGCGATCAATGGTATGTCATTCGAGATAACACAATCCCAACACAATAGCTTCGATCGGCTTCTCGTATCGCTTTTGTTGGTGTGTCTGCCACACCGTAATCTATGATACATACGGACAAAACGCACTTCGGTATCGGTAAAACACTATTTATTTGTTTCTAATTTTTTTCTCTTGGAAAAATTACAGGAGACATTGCTTTGCAGGTTACTGCTTTAATGAAACTCTGGCACATGAATCATGACGAATGTATCTTACCTCAATCCATATTTCATATTTATCAAAATATATATCTTTTGAAGACCCCGAAGTGGCAAAACTGCATCCCCGGCATTCCCGTCACTTTACAAAACCAGTTTGACTTGTATAATCGACTTGGAAAAGACAGATGTATGAGAGACATCAGTCAACATGTTTCATGAAGAATTTTTTTTTTTGTTTATTCAAGCCTACGCCCACGGGAGCCCTTCGAATTTACCCCATCCCCTCTCCGTATTTCGACTTTAAATTAAATAAATATCGTGTTTTAAAGCCATCGGCAAGGCAAATTGCGGTTTTTGGTATAATAAAGCAACTTTTATATCTATATTTTTATATTTACATTCATCATTATTGATATTATAATAATTATTATTAATATTATTATTATTGTTCTGCCGTTTGTAATAGTGCTCTAGCACAGTAAAGGCTATAACCCAACAGGAGCATGCCTAGGATAACCTTTCCCTTTTTGGTTTAATGTATTAAAAATAGTTTATTGTCTTGAGAACTCTTAAAGATTACTTTTGTTTGTAATGATATTTTGGAATAGATTGAGGAGAAAATACTCTGCAACTGACATGTAGAAGAGCTGTGGTACATTGAAGAACAGCCACACAGCCCTTTATTGATTCCACTCTGTGTTATATTTTAATATTTTTAGAGCCCAATCAGAAGAAAGATGCATTTCTATTACACACAGTAAAGCCTCTTTGCGTTCTCCTCTTGAAAAAAACAAACATAGAAGGCATTGTTTTATATCTCATAAAATAGGTTCGTGTACGTGACGGTGGCCTGTCGAAGTTGCGCAACCGTTTATTTTGTTTTGACAATATACATTTAGAATATCGTCTAAATGAAGCCCTCATCTGGAAAAGGGCACTTATTAAAGGCAGCATCTACATTATATAGAGGAGGCCCTTGCACTGGGAAGAGGGGACTGAAGCTTGTTAAATTTCTTGGGACCAAAATTTTACATTGAACCTTTTTTGCTTTTCAAATTTACATCAAAAAATTTAACAAGCGAATAAACAAAAAGGATTGCACAACAAAATGAAGTTTTTTATGGTAACGTTTCTTTTTTTTCGTTTTGTCACATCTGCCGGAATTCCACGGGGTGCTGTCTCTTTAGAATAACACACGCAGCACACCCCCCTTTCGGAAAATCTTGCGGGTGTTTCAGCCCCCGCTTCCAAGTACCAGGGCCTCCTCTATATAATGTAGATGCTGCCTTTAATAAGTGCCCTTTTCCAGATGAGGGCTTCATTTAGACCACAGTACCACAGCTCATCCACATGTCAGTTATAGAGTATTTTCTCCTCAATCTATTCCAAGATATCATTACAAACAAAAGTAATCTTTTAAGAGTTCTAAAGACAATAAACTATTTTTTAATACATAAAACCAAAAAGGGAAAGGGTATCCTACGCATGCTCCTGTCATGCCTGTTGGGTAATAGCCTTTACTGTGCTAGAGCACTATTACAAACGGCAGGACAATAATAATAATAATAATAATAATAATAACAATAATAATAATGATGATAATAATAATATTACTATAGATAGATATGAAATATAGATATAAAAGTTGCTTTATTATACCAAAAACGCAGTTTGCCTTGCCGATGGCTTTAAAACACGATGTTTTTTTATTGTCGAAATAAAGAGAGGGGATGGGGTAAATTCGGAGGGCTCCCGTGGGCGTAGGCTTAAATAAAAAAACTATCTTCAGGAAACATGTTAACTGATGTCTCATACATCTGTCTTTTCCAAGTCGATTATAGAAGTCAAACTGGTTTTGTAAAGTAGCGGGAATGCTGCGGGGGAATGCAGTTTTGCCACTTCGGGGTCTCCAAAAGATATATATTTTAACAAAGTTAAAATATGGATTGAGGTGGGGTACATTCGTCATGATTCATGTGCAGTAACCTGCAAAGCAATGTCTCCTGTAAATTTTCCAAGAGAAACAAATTAGAAACAAATAAAACAAAATTAATAGTGTTTACCGATACCGAAATGAATTTACCCGTATATACCATAGATTACGGTGTGGCAGACACACCAACAAAAGCGATACGAGAAGCCGATGGAAGCTATTGTATTGAGATTGTGTTATCTCGAATGACATACCATTGATCGCTTTATTGTCCGATTCGTGAGTGTGACTGTGACATAGAGGTTGTTTTGGTCTCGTTTTAGCGCAATATCACGTCATACATTTTGACATATTAGCCCTCTTTCTAAGCAAATTAAGACACTAATACTGTCATGAAGCATATCGATGTTTTCGCTAATATATTCTCTTTCATGTAGAATGTTGGCATTGTGTATTAGTTGCTGTGCTTTTAAAATAATTAAGGATACATGAAAAAAATACTGTTTTAAATTATAATTTGCATAATTTATGTAAATTAGGTAATAATAAACAAGGATATCCCAATTATTTTATGACAATTTTCTTCTCTTCCTTATCCTAAGTCTTTGTTTCCAATTTTAGGGCAGTTCTGGTTAAATATATATTATTAAATACCTGTTTTCACTATATCGACCTAATATGCAAATTTATGCAAATTACTTGCTTATTTGCATAGATACAGCGTGTCTCTTTGGATGAATCTTTTTCTTTTGACTCAAGGAACATTTGTGCCAAGTGAGACATTTGTACTCAAAAATGCAGCGTTCACCCCTTTTTTTGCAGTTAACAAGTCTACTAATATCAAAGTAAGCAAAATTACGTACTTTTTAATGCACTTATAATAAACATGTTAAAGTCGCTTGAAAAAAGGTCAGCAGGGTCTAACTAAAAGTGATCGTCCAAGGGTCTTTCTTCTTCCCCTTTGTTTTTGTTGTTGTTGTTTTTTGTTGGGTTTTTTTTTGGGGGGTGGAGTGGGTCCTTGTTTATTTTCTTTTCCCGTGACTGTTGCATTTTAACACACCTAAACGCAGCACAAGCTCTCTTGTACTTAGATACTTAGCCAAATTTATCTTCTCGTCAGAAGAAAAAAAAAAAGACAAATAATAATAGTTATATACACCTGCGTTCAGGTGAATTCGTTTTTTTCTTCCTCAGATTGTTGTTATGTTCAGGATATCTTGGCGAAGAGTGAAATGCAATGTTATACCAATGTTTATCATCATATATATATATATATTTGCCGATGCAGGTATTTGATTGTTGTTATATACTATTTTGATACAGGGTCCGCTTGAAAATAACATAATAATCATTAATGATCACTTACAGGCTATACTGTTTAAATAAAACAAATTAAATAAATAATAAATGATTGAATGAACCTATTTCATTGAAAAACAAGTTTGAATTCGGCTGAACAGAATCGAACGATATCGTTTAG
>NC_087258.1:4422500-4437500 GCF_037042905.1 Lytechinus pictus
TGTGGGGTGTGAGTGTATATATATATCGTATTTTTATTTTGCATTGTCTTTTTCAGTCAGAAATGATATAAAAAATTGTGGAATCTTGTGATAAACTGCAGTACATTATTAAAAAGCATTGGTCAAAATTATGAATGGGTTAGTGAATACGTATGTCCGATTTTCTGTATTATGCATTCTTATTGAAGATATTCAATTTTCTGTATTATGCATTTTCTGTATTATGCATTCATATTGAAGATATTTTGTATATATTTTCCAACTTATCATTTGATTACAATTCGTAATTATTTGTATAAACTTAACTTTTTTTGTATTATCACCTGGTAATAATTACGATTATTATGTTTTATGTATTATTCATGTACATGTATACTAAGATTGGGTGCCTTTTACTTTGTACATTTTATTCATGGCACGGCCCCAATGCAAATCAGACTCTGTATCTGTTTGGGTTTTTTACCGTGTGAAAATAAAATTTATCTATCTATTTAAAAATATGGTCAGATTCAATCAAGGTTTGGTTGAATTTGACCAATAATATTTACTAACATATTTTGAACAATCATTATTTTGAATAGTGTAGTTTATGTAAATGTATATTGAGTTACTATACCATCTCTCTCCCTCTCTACGTCTCTCTATCTTCCCCCTAATAATCCACTCTCTTTTTCTCCCTATTTCTCTCTTACAGTTTGATTCTTCTGAATTTCGAATCAGCGAGTCGATGAGTGACCCTATTCAACTTAAATTGGTTTCAAGTTTGACACTAAAAATCTCACTTCAACATCTCTGCGAGTCCTTTCAGCTCACCCAAAAGTCAAAATGATCTCTTTACAGTTTGGATTCGACATCAGATTTACCTAAATTCATTACAAAAACAGGCCCCAACTGATATAGAACTGGTTTAAATATGCTCATTCTTTATAACAGCAAATTGATTTTTTTTTCGATGAGCAGCGGTGATGGTGCAATTTCACGGATTTACTCAATTTATCAAAACACTGTCTTGTTCTCATCCGGTCTATATTGCATCTTTCGTAAAATTATCCGGACACGAAACTTTTCCCTGTTGATTCAAACGTACGAACAAAATATATACAAGACAGACATGTTGAAAACATTTTGTTTCACTTCGATCGGTACAATATGCACCCCCGATTCATATTTCATGTAGTTTCTGATAGATATGAAAATACAGTTTAGTTTGCGGGTGGGTTGACGAAGGCGAAGGAGAGGGGGTCTATACTACCCCCCCCCCTTCTCTTTACACCGTTTTCTTTGATATTCAAGGGTCGTGGAACGGTGTACAAAAACGCAAAATTAGACTGATTGTGATGTTTTGCATGGTAAGCCCCCACCCCCCGCCCCCACCGCCACTTTCAAATCCGTTCAGGGGCTGTCTGTAAACTGTTTTCAATGGTTTTAGGTTCCATTTTTTTTAAGAAAAAAAAGAAATCTACTGTTTGGTTTAGTATGCTATCTGATTTAACATAATAATCTAGATAACCCAATTACATACCATACCCTGATATATATAAATATGCTTATACATGTTATAGTTCGATATTTGTTCTTGGATATTTTAAGTCTTTTTTAACCCAGTCATGTTCAGCAAGTATAGCAACTGTGTACATTGCCATGTTGTTAGTGTGTTTGCCTTGGATTATTTTATTGTTTTGTTTGTTAAGCTTTCTTTCTGTTAATATTACTTTTTGTCACAATAACTCTGATCTGTCTGAATAAGTTGTAACTATTGTAATTTTACCTTGATTATGACTTCATGATTTAATAAAACATATACATATACAAAACTATATACCATACCCTCGACACATGACCTAAGTTTGGAAATTCTGGCAAGCATTAAAAGCAACGGTATCAATGATGGTTGCGAGCTGGTTTGGTATATATTCTGATATTATTTTCAAGTTTGTATTTCCTTCTTACTTATTCTAAAATTTAATTATCGTGAATTACTATAAATCTTTCGGGTTTCCTAAACATGGATACAAAGTTTATTTACGTATATAGGCTTTTTTTTCTATTGCAAAGTAATTTTAACCCAATACAAGAATTTCATTTTTCTCACAACAAGATTTACAAAACTCCGATCATGCCCAACTTTATATAAATCGTCAACAATTAAACTTGCACGTAAGTTTCCGTAGTGTAGCGGTTATCACATGAGTAAAACCAGGGAGTTCTCCCATCTTCCTGGTTTAACACTCAAGGTCCCCGGTTCGAACCCGGGTGGAAACATATTTTTTCTGCCCTACCTGTTTTTTAGTATTCAAATCTTTCCAACTTTTTTCGATAATCCTAACAATAATTCATCTACTGTTTTTCCACTATTTCATGCACTTTCAAGTAACTTCAATTATTTTTCAAAATCAGGCTCGAAAATAAATGTTACGGCACATTTTGGTATTCTGCATAGTTCTGTAACAGGGTTTTCCGTCTTAAGTTTTCTTATCTAAATTTCAAAACGAAAAAAAGTAGTTTTGTATTGTTTCATCCAATTCATTCACTTAATTGCTTCTTAACAAAAAATGCTACTTGAAACACTATACGACGGTGGATCTTTTCATCACCATCCGAGTTTTCGTAGTGTAGTGGTTATCACGTGAGTCTCACACACTCAAGGTCCCCGGTTCGAACCCGGGCGAAAACAATACGATGCTTTTTATGTTTTCCCCCAAAGATTTCAATGAAATATATGATAAGATTTTGTTATTTTTTAGTATTGGTACTACAGAATTTTTTAGATTATGTAGGTGACGAAGGGAAAGAGGTGCATGTACCTATGTTTTTTTTTATGAAAATGATTATAACAACAATAACAATTTAAAATATACTTAAACAAAATAATGAACTTGTAAGCAATGCATCTTCTTTTTATCAATGATTTGTATAACTTCCAATTATTTTCAATTCAATTCAATTTTAATTTCGGATCATTAGACATAAAACATATACAAACAATACAATCCTGTCGTCCGAAGACTAATATTGTGCAATGTTTACATTAGAATATCATTTACGTGCGAAGATTAAAATCTTATATATTTGTTTCTGAAGTCCATAAAACACCAGGAATTCATTTACGTTTTTTTTATATATTGAAGTGCAATGAATCTACTGAGATGAAGAGCAATATAAGCAAAGCAATCTTGCTCCCACATGTTGTGGATTAGATATTCATTGAGACTTCTATCTAAGTTATCGTAGAGTAGTGGTTATCACGTCAGTCTAACTCACTCAAGGTCGACGGTTCGAGCCCGGGCGGAAACCATGATTTGTTTTTGGACTTTTTAAAATATTCATACATTTTCATAAAGATATGTAAAGTATAACAATTTGAAATACATAAATCAAAACAAACTAAAATAAATAAGAAACATGTATAACAATGTGCCTTTTCATCAAAATTCTGCATCACTTTCAACTATTCATTTTCTTAATTCAACAAAACAAACCGGTTTCAACTCGTTCATGCACACAACATCGATATTAATTTTGTTCCCCTTCTTGTCTTAATGTTTTTTTTATTAATAAATCAAAGATAATTATTACGTTGTGCATCTCAGATACATACAGAATTTCAATTTGTTCAACCAAGTTTCCGTAGTGTAGCGGTTATCACGTGAGTCTAACACACTCAAGGTCCCCGGTTCGAGCCCGGGCGGAAACAACTATTTTTTTCGTTACAGCAGTTGATGCTATTCGTTGTTTAAGCTTTTTTATTTATATATTTCATTTAATTGCTGTTTATCATGTTGATAATTCATCTCCTTTCCAACCGTATTCTCCTCAGTTTTATTCTTCAAATCCTCTCCCTTTTAAAATAATGATTTCAATCTTTCACTTTTCCTAAACTAGGATAAAAAAGAAAAATATATCGTACGCATATAGGCTGTATTTTTTTCTTTTGCAAAGTAATTTTAACCCATTACAAGAATTTCATTTTTCTTACAACAAGATTTACAAATCTCCGATCATGCCCAACTTTATATAAATCGTCAACAATTAAACTTGCACGTAAGTTTCCGTAGTGTAGCGGTTATCACGTGAGTATAACCAGGGAGTTCTCCCATCTTCCTGGTCTACTCAAGGTCCCCGGTTCGAACCCGGGCGGAAACATATTTTTTCTGCCCTACCTGTTTTAGTTAGAAAATTAATCTCTCCAACTTTTTTCGATAATTCTAACAATGATTCATCCACTGTTTTCCCACTTATTCATGCAATTATTTCTTTCAAAATCAGGCTTGAAAATAAGCGCGGTTTGTTAAGGCACATTTGGTAATCTGCTATATACCAAAATCTGCTGTAACAGGGTTTTCCGCCTAAGTTGTCTTATATAAATTTCTAAATGAAAAAAAAAAGTTTTGTATTGTTCCATCCAATTCATTCACTTAATTGCTTCTTTAAAAAAAATGCTACTTAAAACATTATACGAAGGTGGATCTTTACATTAACATCCGAGTTTTCGTAGTGTAGTGGTTATCACGTGAGTCTCACACACTCAAGGTCCCCGGTTCGAACCCGGGCGAAAACAATACGATGCTTTTTATGTTTTTCCCCAAAGATTTCTATGAAATATATGATAAGATTTTGTTATTTTTTAGTATTGGTACTACAGAAATTTTTAGATTTTGTAAGTGACTTAATGAACAGAACGAAGGGAAAGAGGTGCATGTACCTATGTTTTTTATAAAAATGATTATAACAACAATAACAATTGAAAATATACTTAAACAAAATAATGAACTTGTAAGCAATGCATCTTCTTTTTATCAATGATTTGTATAACTTCCAATTATTTTCAATTCAATTCAATTTTAATTTCGGATCATTAGACATAAAACATATACAAACAATACAATCCTGTCGTCCGAAGACTAATATTGTGCAATGTTTACATTAGAATATCATTTACGTGCGAAGATTAAAATCTTATATATTTGTTTCTGAAGTCCACAAAACACCAGGAATTCATTTATGTTTTTTTTATATATTGAAGTGCAATGAATCTACTGAGATAAAGAGCAATATAAGCAAAGCAATCTTGCTCCCACATGTTCAGGGACCTGGGAACGATTTTTTCAGTGGGGGTGCTGAAATCTCTCCTCGATCAAAGGTGAGGGGGGGGGGGAAGACACAATTGAGTTTTCCATAATTACACACACACACACCCTCACACACACACACATATATATATAAATATACATATATATGACAGTCACTTCTTAGCTTTCTTCTTATAAAAGAACATAAATATATAATTAGATAATTTGAGCGCGAAGCGCAAGCTATTTTTTGTGGAAATTTCATGTATTATGTCCTGAAAATTGAACATTTTGAGCAATGTTTGTGGTCCAAGATGCGTATGTAACAAATAATAATTGTGAGCGCGATCAGCGCGAGCAGATATTTTTTATATACGCTCTGCATGGCCTGATCGAAAGGGACGTGTTATAAGGACTGTATTGCAGTTACCCATGAAGACGATACATATATCAACGATCAAATAATGCGAGCGCGAAGCGCGAGCTTAAAATTTGACATTCCGACCTAAATACTGGACATTCTAAGCACGTTTTGTAAATATGAACAAGATAAGTATATAACTATACAATTGATGCGAGCGCGAGCGGAAACAAAATTGAGATTTCAGACCAAAAAAACGAGAGATTCTAAGCACTTTTCTAATCATAATGAGGATAGCTATAAATTTATACAATTGATGCGAGCGCGAAGCGCGAGCGGAAATAAAAATGAGATTTCAAACCTAAAAACGAGACATCTAATGCACTTTTCTAATAATGAACAGAATAGGTATATAACTATACAATTGATGCGAGCGCAAAGCGCGAGCGGAAACAAAATTGAGATTTCAGACCTGAAAACGGGACATTCTATTCATGTTTTGTAAATCAAGAAAATGATGGGTAATTGGATATATTCTTAAATTAATAATGTGAGCGCGAAGCGCGAGCAGAAAATTTTTGATATTCTGATCTGAAACTCCACACTGAATGTAAAATGGTTTGAACAGATAAAAAAAACTCAGACGAACATAAGAATAAAGATTTGATCAAAATCAGACAAGGAATATCACAGTTATTGCATTTTAAAGATTAGCATTATTCCAGTGAAACATTTTTAGACATGTCTTCATTAATATTCAATGAGCAAACTGGTGATGTCATATTCCCACTTGTTCTTTTGTATTTTATTATATAAACTTAGGTTTATTCAATATTTTCCTTTCAAGAACCAAAACAGTTGAATTGACAACTGATTTAGTCCATACGATATTCTTTGCTGCAACTTATTTCATTATAAGGGAGACATATCATTCACTCTGGTATGAAAAAAATGAAACAATTTTGATTCCACAAGAAACAGGATATTGGGAATGTCACAGCATCAGCCCACCTATGAAATATTTATGACGACATGCATATCATCATTTTCATAAAATATTGCTAAACTTTAGAATTAAATAATTTAACTAATGGTTATCAGATTTTGATAAAATTTATTCATTTTTTATAAAATGTATTTGATATAAATATTTTCAGCCCAGAGTACCCCCCCCCCCCCACCCAATCAAGCTGCGTATCTGAATAAACATGCCTGCGCGTGTTCAGAGTTAGACCTAGTATCTGGGCATTCTAAATACATTTCATTTTATTATATAAACATCAATCATGTGAGCGCGAAGCGCGAGCAGAAAATATTAGATATTCCGATCTGAAAGAGGGTGAATTTAAACATTATTTCCAGTAATGTGTCGGAAAATTCTGAAGTGGGGGGGGGAGGGGGGTTCTACAAAACGTCGTTCATTTTCATTACATTTCTGTCATTTATCATACCAACCACTAGATTTCCAGGTGCGCTGCCTATGGAAAATAACACGCGCAGCACCCTAAAAGAGTTGCTTCACCCCCAGCACCCCCGCTTCCCAGCCCCCAGGGCCATGGGGCAGGGCGAAAAAGACTAGTGAAATTTGATTTATATTATCTGACTTGTAATTTTTGTATACAATACACGGGCGGTCGGGCGCGGGCTCACTTGATTCGACATAAAACCTGGAAGTTTCAAGTCCAACCACCCCCATGTCCTTCCCTGCTATCGAAGAGTGTGTATGGTTATCACGTATTGCGCGCGACCACGTCTGTATCGGAGTGCTGCCCCGCTGGAGCTTGATTGAGTCGCGTTATAGGAGGGATGTTATTGGAATATGTGAAAGACTATGTAAATGATTTGCGATTGTCGGATGTGATAATTATGTACATTATAACATATTTTAAAAAATACAGGGGGGAACCCGATTTCGTGGGGGTGCTGCCTATGGAAAATAATACACGCAGCACCCCCAGGATAATTTCTAGGGGTGCTTCAGCACCCCCAGCACCCCCGCTTCTCAGGTCCCTGCACATGTTGTGGATTAGATATTCATTGAGACTTCTATCTAAGTTACCGTAGAGTAGTGGTTATCACGTCAGTCTAACTCACTCAAGGTCGACGGTTCAAGCCCGGGCGGAAACCGTGCTTTTTGGGGGGACTTTTTAAAATATTCCTACATTTTCATAAAGATATGAAAAGTATAACAATTTGAAATACATAAATCAAAACAAACTAAAATAAATAAGAAACATGTATAACAATGTGCCTTTTCATCAAAATTCTGCATCACTTTCAACTATTCATTTTCTTAATTCAACAAAACAAACCGGTTTCCACTCGTTCATGCACACAACATCGATATTAATTTTTTTCCTTCTTGTCTTAATGTTTTTTTCTTAATAAATCAAGGATAATTATTACGTTGTGCATTTCAGATACATACAGAATTTCAAATTGTTCAACCAAGTTTCCGTAGTGTAGCGGTTATCACGTGAGTCTAACACACTCAAGGTCCCCGGTTCGAGCCCGGGCGGAAACAATTAATTTTTTCGTTACAGCAGTTGATGCTATTCGTTGTTTAAGCTTCCTTATTTATATATTTTATTTAATTGCTGTATATCATGTTGATAATTCATCTCCTTTCCAACCGTATTCTTCTCAGTGTTATTCTCCAAATCCTCTCCCTTTTAAAATAATGATTTCAATCTTCCACTTTTCCTAAACTAGGATAAAAAAGAAAAAGATATCGTACGCATATAGGCTGTATTTTTTTCTTTTGCAAAGTAATTTTGACCCATTACAAGAATTTCATTTTTCTTACAACAAGATTTACAAAACTCCGATCATGCCCAACTTTATATTAATCGTCAACAATTAAACTTGCACGTAAGTTTCCGTAGTGTAGCGGTTATCACGTGAGTATAACCAGGGAGTTCTCCCATCTTCCTGGTCTACTCAAGGTCCCCGGTTCGAACCCGGGCGGAAACATATGTTTTCTGCCCTATCTGTTTTTTAGTATACAAATCTCTCCAACTTTTTTCGATAATTCTAACAATGATTCATCCACTGTTTTCCCACTAATTTATGCAATTATTTTTTTCAAAATCAGGCTTGAAAATAAGCGCGGTTTGTTAAGGCACATTTGGTAATCTGCTATATACCGAGATCAGCTGTAACAGGGTTTTCCGCCTAAGTTTTCTTATCTAAATTTCAAAACGAAAACAAAAGTTTTGTATTGTTTCATCCAATTCATTCACTTAATTGCTTCTTAACAAAAAATGCTACTTAAAACATTATACGAAGGAGGATCATTACATTAGCATCCGAGTTTTCGTAGTGTAGTGGTTATCACGTGAGTCTCACACACTCAAGGTCCCCGGTTCGAACCCGGGCGAAAACAATACGATGCTTTTTATGTTTTTCCCCAAAGATTTCAATGAAATATATGATAAGATTTTGTTATTTTTTATTAATGGTACTACATAATTTTTTTGATTTTGTAAGTGACGAAGGGAAAGAGGTGCATGTACCTATGTTTTTTTTATGAAAATGATTATAACAACAATAACAATTGGAAATATACTGAAACAAATGAACTTGTAAGCAATGCATCTTCTTCTTAATGATTATTTTGGATAACTTCCAATTTTTTTTCAATTCATTTTAATTTTGGTTTATTAGATATAAAACATATGCAAACAATACAATGCTGTAGTCCGAAGACTAATTGTGCATGTTAACATTAAAATATGATTGATATTTAAAAAATCATCTGTATCTGTTCTGAATTCCACAAAAGACCAGGAATTAATATTATGTTTACGTAAAGGTTTTTATTATATATTGAAGAGCAATGAATCTTCTGAGATGAAGAGCAATATAAGCAAAGTAATCTTGCTCCCGCATGTTGTGGATCAGGTATTCATTGATACTCCTATCTAAGTTACCGTAGTGTAATGGTTATCACGTGAGTCTAACACACTCAAGGTCCCCGGTTCGAGCCCGGGCGGAAACAATGCTTTCGTTTTTGGACTTTTAAAAATATACCTATTTTTTCATAAAGATATGAAAAGAATAACAATTTGAAAAACATAAATCAAAACAAACTAGAATAAATAAGAAACATGTATAACAATGTGCCTTTTCATCAAAATTCTGCATCACTTTAAACTATTCATTTTCTTAATTCAACAAAACAAACCGGTTTCCACTTGTTCATGCACACAACATCGATATTAATTTTTTTCCCTTCTTGTCTTAATGTTTTTTTATTAATAAATCAAGGATAATTATCACGTTGTGCATTTCAGATACATACAAAATTTCAATTTGTTCAACCAAGTTTCCGTAGTGTAGCGGTTATCACGTGAGTCTAACACACTCAAGGTCCCCGGTTCGAGCCCGGGCGGAAACAAGTTTTTTTTTCGTTACAGCAGTTGATGCTATTCGTTGTTTAAGCTTTTTTATTTATATATTTTATTTAATTGCTGTATATCATGTTGATAATTCATCTCCTTTCCAACCGTATTCTCAGTTTTATTCTCCAAATCCTCTCCCTTTTAAAATAATGATTTCAATCTTTCATTTTTCCTAAACTAGGATAAAAAAGAAAAAGATATCGTACGCTTATATAATATAGGCTGTATTTTTTCTTACAAGATTTTCTAAACTCCGATCATGCCCAACTTTATATAAATCGTCAACAATTAAACTTGCACGTAAGTTTCCGTAGTGTAGCGGTTATCACGTGAGTATAACCAGGGAGTTCTCCCATCTTCCTGGTCTACTCAAGGTCCCCGGTTCGAACCCGGGCGGAAACATATTTTTTCTGCCCTACCTGTTTTAGTATACAAATCTCTCCAACTTTTTTTTCGATAATTCTAACAATGATTCATCCACTGTTTTTCCACTATTTCATGCACTTTCAAGTAACTTCAATTATTTTTCAAAATCAGGCGTGAAAATGAATGTTACGGCACATTTTGGTAATCTGCATAGTTCTGTAACAGTGTTTTCCGTCTTAAGTTTTCTTATCTAAATTTCAAAACGAAAAAAGTAGTGTTGTATTGTTCCATCCGATTCATTCACTTAATTGCTTCTTAACAAAAAAATGCTTCTTAAAACACTATACTACGGTGGATCTTTACATTACCATCCGAGTTTTCGTAGTGTAGTGGATATCACGTGAGTCTCACACATTCAAGGTCCCCGGTTCGAACCCGGGCGAAAACAATACGATGTAGGGTTTTTATGTTTTTCCCCCAAGACTTCAATGAAATATAAAATAATTTTTTTTTTATTTTAGCATTGATACTACATAAACTTTTAGATTTTGTAAGTGACTTAATGAACAGAACGAAGGGAAAGAGGTGCATGTACCTATGTTTTTTATGAAAATGATTATGACAACAATAACAATTGGAAATATACTTAAACAAATGAACTTGTAAGAAATGCATCTTCTTTTTATCAATGATTTGTATAACTTCCAATTATTTTCAATTCAATTCAATTTTAATTTCGGATCATTAGACATAAAACATATACAAACAATACAATCCTGTCGTCCGAAGACTAATATTGTGCAATGTTTACATTAAAATATCATTTACATGCGAAGATTAAAACCGTATATATTTGTTTCTGAAGTCCACAAAACACCAGGAATTCATTTATAGGTCTTTTTTATATATTGAAGTGCAATGAATCTTCTGAGATGAAGAGCAATATAAGCAAAGCAATCTTGCTCCCACAAGTTGTGGATCAGGTATTCATTGATACTCCTATCTAAGTTTCCGTAGTGTAGTGGTTATCACGTGAGTCTAACTCACTCAATGTCCACGGTTCGAGCCCGGGCGGAAACAATGCTTTCGTTTTGGACTTTTTAAAATATACCTACTTTTTCATAAAGATATGAAAAAAATAATTTGAAATTTGAAATACATCAAAACAAGCTAAAGTAAATAAGAAATGTCTATATAACAATGTGCCTTTCAATCAAAATGCTGTATCATGCACTTTCAACTATTCATTTTCTTAATTCAACAAAACAAACCGGTTTCCACTTGTTCATGCACACAACATCGATATTAATTTTTTTTCCTTCTTGTCTTAATGTTTTTTTATTAATAAATCAATGATAATTATCACGTTGTGCATTTCAGATACATACAGAATTTCAATTTGTTCAACCAAGTTTCCGTAGTGTAGCGGTTATCACGTGAGTCTAACACACTCAAGGTCCCCGGTTCGAGCCCGGGCGGAAACAAGTTTTTTTTCGTTACAGCAGTTGATGCTATTCGTTGTCTAAGCTTTTTTATTTATATATATTTTATTTAATTGCTGTATATCATGTTGATAATTCATCTCCTTTCCAACCGTATTCTCCTCAGTTTTATTCTCCAAATCCTCTCCCTTTTAAAATAATGATTTCAATCTTTCACTTTTCCTAAACTTGGATAAAAAAAGAAAAAGATATCGTACGCGTATAATATAGGCTGTATGTTTTCTTACAAGATTTACAAAACTCCGATCATGCCCAACTTTATATAAATCGTCAACAATTAAACTTGCATGTAAGTTTCCGTAGTGTAGCGGTTATCACGTGGGTATAACCAGGGAGTTCTCCCATCTTCCTGGTCTACTCAAGGTCCCCGGTTCGAACCCGGGCGGAAACATATTTTTTCTGCCCTACCTGTTTTAGTATACAAATCTTTCCAACTTTTTTCGATAATTCTAACAATGATTCACCTACTGTTTTTCCACTATTTCATGCACTTTCAAGTAACTTCAATTATTTTTCAAAATCAGGCTTGAAAATGATGTTACGGCACATTTTGGTATTCTGTATAGTTCTGTAACAGGGTTTTCCGTCTTAAGTTTTCTTATCTAAATTTCAAAACGAAAAAAAAAGTTTTGTATTGTTCCATCCGATTCATTCACTTAATTGCCTCTTAACAAAAAATGCTACTTAAAGGAGAATGAAACCCTTGAAACCAGCTGAATCCATATCAAAGAGAAAAATCAAAGAAACATATTGTTGAAAGTTTGAGGAAGATTGAATGAATAATACGAAAGTTATGAGCATTTGAATATTGAGATCACTAATGCCATGTAGATCCTCCCATTGGCAATGCGACCAAGATCTGTGATGTCACACACGTACAACTCCCTCATTACTTTAGTACTTATTTCACTTATATTCTCACTTTTATAGAGTCTATCAGAAGGTGAGGTGTTCTCTTTATATATGGGAGGACAATTACAGAGGTTTCACAACATTATATCATTGATGAATCGTTTGTCATATGATTAGAATGAGCAAAAGGAGATGTTTTGGGGTATATTTTCAGTGTCCAAAAGGGGAGAGTTGTTCATCTGTGACATCATAGATCTTGGTCGCATTGCCAATGGGAGGATCTCCATAGCATAAGTGATCTCGACATTCAAATGCTCATAACTCTTCTATTGCTAGTCCTATTTTACTCAAACTTTTGTTGATCTTATTCTTTGATTTTTCTGCTTTCACAAAAGCTAACTTGCTCCAAGAGTTTCATTCTCCTTTAAAACATTATACGAAGGAGGATCATTACATTAGCATCCGAGTTTTCGTAGTGTAGTGGTTATCACGTGAGTCTCACACACTCAAGGTCCCCGGTTCGAACCCGGGCGAAAACAATACGATGCTTTTTATGTTTTTCCCCCAAGATTTCAATGAAATATATGATAAGATTTTGTTATTTTTTATTAATGGTACTACATAATTTTTTAGATTTTGTAAGTGACGAAGGGAAAGAGGTGCATGTACCTATGTTTTTTTTATGAAAATGATTATAACAACAATACCAATTGGAAATATACTGAAACAAATGAACTTGTAGGCAATGCATCTTCTTTTTATCAATGATTTGTATAAATTCCAATTATTTTCAATTCAATTCAATTTTAATTTCGGATCAGTAGACATAAAACATATACAAACAATACAATCCTGTCGTCCGAAGACTAATATTGTGCAAAGTTTACATTAGAATATCATTTACATGCGAAGATTAAAATCTTATATATTTGTTTCTGAAGTCCACAAAACACCAGGAATTCATTTATGTTCACGTAAAGGTCTTTTTTATATATTGAAGAGCAATGAATCTACTGAGATGAAGAGCAATATAAGCAAAGCAATCTTGCTCCCACATGTTGTGGATTGGATATTCATTGAGACTTCTATCTAAGTTACCGTAGAGTAGTGGTTATCACGTCAGTCTAACTCACTCAAGGTCGACGGTTCGAGCCCGGGCGGAAACCATGCTTTGTTTTTTGACTTTTTAAAATATTCCTACATTTTCATAAAGATATGAAAAGTATAACAATTTGAAATACATAAATCAAAACAAACTAAAATAAATAAGAAACACGTATAACAATGTGCCTATTCATCAAAATTCTGCATCACTTTTAACTATTCATTATCTTAATTCAACAAAACAAACCGGTTTCCACTCGTTCATGCACACAACATCGATATTAATTTTTTTCCTTCTTGTCTTAGTGTTTTTTTCAGTAAATCAAGGATAATTATCACGTTGTGCATTTCAGATACATACAGAATTTCAATTTCCGGGCGGAAACAACTATTTTTTTCGTTACAGCAGTTGATGCTATTCGTTGTTTTTGCTTTTTCTATTTATACATTTTATTTCATTGCTGAAGATCTCCTTTCTAAGCGAATTCTCTTCAGTTTTATTCTCCAAATCCTCTCCCTTTTTGAAATAATGATTTGAACGTGTCTAATTCCCATGTTATTTTGTACTGAGGGGGTGTAAAAAGGAACACAGAACTTTAAGGAGTCCGGGTAAAGGTTTGTAAGATCTAAGATCAGTTATTCTTCAAAGATACATGTACTTTGCTTAATCAAATCAACATACACAAGGTGTAAATGATTGACTATCCGTCCTTATACCGAGTACTTAATTACGTACGGGAAATGGACAATGAATTTATTCTTTGCGAGGACAATAGAATGCATACGTCATCAACAAATTATCAACAACAAAAAGTCGTACCTCTCTGTTAATACCACTGTCCTAAAAGTAAAAGTGAAAACTGTCAAAATTAATCAAAATCGTTAAACAGGAAATAACTTATCGAATGACAATATGAAGTTGTGTTCACGTGGCGACATTGAAGTTTACCGTGATTAAGTTGATTAAACTATGCAATGAAAATGAGGCACAATGTCAGTCGATATAGTGCGTGGTTATGAATATCTTTTTTTTAACATGTTTAAAAATGAAATGAAATATAATTTTATTGAAATCCAATGAAACAGGACAAACTGGGATGGAACAACTTAAAATAAACCTCAATGAAATATATACATGTATATTGGTTGTTTTATTGTATCTTCTCTCTGCATTCGTGTATTCAACTTTCATGAATTAAATAAGTGTTAAGAATTTGAATGCAAGACAATCAGATTCAGAAATAGTACCGGCTTCAAAATAATGTATGAGTGCTCATTGAATGGTGTAAATCATAAATACAAATGAATTTTAAATTTCAATTTGAATCTATATGGTTTATTTC